>NC_056743.1:199899311-200171811 GCF_019279795.1 Protopterus annectens
CTATTTGAAATCTGCACTTTGTTTTTTACGCTAGAGTTTCAGCATCTTCTGCCCATTCACTATTTTAATTCGACCTCTATCGTGTGATACTGAAGTAAACACTGGATCCTTTCTGATTACACCAGCTCCTCATTTATACTGTCATTCATGGACCGCCCATAAACTTGGAATCTTGCACTATCTAAAATTAAATCAACGTTGTGGTTGTCATGCATCTTTGATTGAAATCCTCCACTAGCATTTACACTCTCCTAACTACTATCAAGCCTGTAAATGCAAGAGGCGTGAAAAGAAGGTTGCCCAGCAAAATGACAGAACAGTAATGTGGTCGTTCATGAATGGAATCTTAAGCTATGAGATGGTGTCACTTATATTTCACCACCCATTTCTGTAGCTATACTATCATCTGGTTAGATCCCCCCCAAACACACACACATCCATGTGAGTGCACACACTCTTGCAACTTCATTTTGAAAATAACTGGCTCAAAATGTCCTTAATTCTGGATACCTGCCATATTACTGAACACCTACTTAACTAACAAAGTAAGTCCTACTCTTGTAAAGATACTTTACCTCAGTTCTTGAGATATAGATTCTTAGTTACTACTACTTTCTCTACATATGACCAAATAATGCAGATCTTAATGAACATTATTTATAGCTATATGGTAAAGTCTCCAAAATCGGAGTACTGCTGTCTATGGTCAAGGCAGTTTAACACCCTGCTGCTGACTGCACCATTCTGCTCAGTACTCTGGGTCTTTAAACACCTTATTTCACAGCACTGCCATTCAGTGACCAAACCATAGTCTCCTTTTCATGCTCATGTCAGCCCTTTCCATTCGATTCATCAGTGCTCTCCCCCCGTGGTACAGCCTTTCCGTTCCATTTATCAGTGCTCTCCCCCCTGTTGTACAGCCTTTCCATTCCATTCATCAGTGCTGTCTCCCCTGTGGTACAGCACACTGTTATGCTCAGCAGATATCTGTTCCCCAAGCTATTAGATGTAGAATATCTGCTTCTGTCCATCAGAACAAAGGTGGTAGCTTCTGACAGAGTAAGCATAGTACTCCGCAAAAGGACTATTTGACTCTTGTCCACATTATAATAATTCAAATGTACTTTTCTTAAAACTCTGGCCCTCTAGCTCATGTGATTTGTTTAATTTTTCTTCTCATTTGACCACCTCCTTGAAAAAAAGTGCAAGTGTTGCACCCATTTCCTAATTTCCATAACAGCCCCCACTGTCATTTGATGAAGGTGGACATACTTCACACTCTGGTTATTTGAGTTGCTTCACACTGTTTACATGCAATTGTGCAGTGTTATCCTACACATTACTACTAAGTTTGCTTTTTGTGCTTCTGACAAACAGGTCATAGCATGGCTAAAAAATGAATCAATGGAATCAGTCTCTCTCTTTGTTATTCATATATTTATAAATAAGTACTAGGCCAGCTGTCCTTATGGGCCATTTTAAGCCTAGACAATTTCCCTTTTGGTGCTTGAATTAATGTGTCCTATTTAGTTTTAGATTGGCCTTACCCATCTCATGATCAATAACTATATATTACCCTCTAGTGAGAATAACTGGGATCAAACAACAGATAATTTCAGGGGACCAGTGCATGGGAGAAAGCCTTTAGGATCTGCCCCTGTCCATAAGTAGAATAAATTTGAGTAGAAGAATTACAACTAAAGAAAATGAAGGGCAGGTAACCAAAAAATTTAAACAGAAATTAGGTTCAGTACGGGCATAAGGATTTATGATTTTATTGGCTAGCACAGTGTTCGTCGTCAAACAGCTACTGTGGAAGGGGTGATGTAATGGTATATGGGCAGATAAAGGTGTTACTAGCATCACATGGATAGACTGCAGAAACACTGGTCTTCTCCTGCTACTCGTGTTCATATAATTACAATTTAATTGCACATCTGATAGCATCATTACCAACATCTTACTCATAACTGCTTTGCACTGATTGACTTTCACTTCCATCATCATACAAGTGTTCTCCAACTGCAAATGTAGGTTTGCATCCTTTTACACTAATCTGGCTTTGCAATGCTACTTCATTCCTTTTCCATTGTAATGGCTTAGGATCATTTTTGTTTTATTTAACTCTGTGAACAATATAACAAATGTCACACTGACTGTAGCAGAAAAAAAAAATCAAAGTTATGAAAGGACATTAAAGCAAAGGAGAACAAGGCTTATCCAACCACAGATCCCACCCAGGTTGAAGATATTACAAACTCAAAGGAATGACAATTTTATGGAAATAATGACAGACAGATGACGACATTCAGGAGCAACTATCCACTAGTGTGCTGCCTTTCAAGTTTCATCCTATACCCAGGAGATCAGAACAGCTGAACTAGAATCAGAATGATTATGGATCAGGATATCAGGACAGGAGCTGACAAGGACCATGGAGGACAACAGAACAGGAAGAAAGCAGAGTTACAACAGACGGAACAGATGATCAATGTGGACATTGTTTTCAACACAAATGGGGACTTTAAAATTTGTATTTACAATGATTTTCCCATAATAGCTGATCATGCCAATTTGTTAGAAAGGAGATATACTTTTGTACCTGCTAAGAGAAAACAAGTATTCAGTATTTTATTGTATCTTAAACTATATACTAGTAAACTGAATTTGGCTTTATGCTTTGCAAAGGATGATAAACGTTCTGGGTTCAAGATATCAAGCATATCCAGAAAAATTACTTTTAATCCACCACCCCCACTATATGATGCAGCTTTTTGAGAAAATGTGTGAAAGCAAGTTTAGGCTAATGCTGAGTACCCAAAGTAAAAGCCATTGTTGCAATTTACATAAGAATGAAAGATAATTACTTAACCATGTGTGTGAAGAGAGCAATAATAGAATCATGAAACCTGGTAGAGTTGAGGATTTTGTCATGATGAATCGGATATATAATGTGGACAAAATGATGAATATTTTGTATTTGGACACATAAGTAGAGGCATCAAAGAGATGAATATTGCCTTTTAACAGAATTTATCAATGTTTATTTGACATACTTACCAAGGGACAGACAGATACAAACACTTAAGTTTTTTAAAATGAGAAGCCCCTTACACCTATAGTGTTTGGTATACCCAAGATGCACAAGACTTTATCAGATCTTCTTATCTCCACAGCCAAGTATATTGATATGAAACTAAAAAAAAATGTTTTTGAGTCCTTTTCTTATTTACTTAAGGGCACTTTGAAGAATGTACCCAAGTTATACACAGATGATTTAATATCTATCACTGTAGATATGAAATATCTTCTCAGTTATACTACATGATGATGGTTTGGCTAGGTTTTAGGACATTTTGGTGGAAGATAGTTAACTGTCCAACACTGACATTTGTGTACTACATGAATTTATAATCCAACTATGGCCTAACAATTGCATTTATTTTTATAATATTTATTTTCATCAGATTTCAGGGGTGGCTATAGGCGCAGCATATGTCCCTTTGTTTTCAAATGTTATGACTCAGTGGGAAAAGTAGTGTGCATATATCTCAGATGTTTATATTTCTTGGTCATTATACATCAGGTTTTTAGATGACATACATATATTGTGGACTGGACCCACAAATAAGTTGAACAAGTTTATGGAATATATTAAACATGACTCTCTCTGCTTTACCCATGAGACATCCCATAGAAGACTGTTACTTGAATGTAGAGATTACTAAAGTTCAAATGCATAGTAATTTTGTTTCAAACATTTTTAGAAAGCCCATCAACTCCAACTCATTGTTAGATTATGATAGTTGCCACCCATTTTGCCAAAAGTCGTCTTTCGTAAAAAGTCAAATGGTGCATTTGGCACAAATAGGTTCAGATCTGTGTACCTTCCAGTTGGAGGTGAGGAAACTCAGACATATGCTTACTAGATATTATGCATGAAGTCACCAATATGAGAAAAATGTCTATTTGCCATTATTATGGAAAAGGATTATAGGTCTGCAACCCTCCAATAACAATACATATATGAGGGCCATGATTATGACCCATAGTTTAGACTCTGGGAACATTAGTAATGGGATTTGTAAATATTGGAATATATTTACACTGAGTGGCAATATGACAAAAACATTGGGGAAAAAAACAATGTTTATTTATAAGAAGGGCAAAAGTTTTAAAAATTTCATGGAACAGCAAGCAATACTTATTTTAACCAACAGATGGTGAAATGGCAGAACAATGTGGTACATGTTAAGCAATGACAATTTATTTATGAGAATAATAGTGTCTTAGTGAAAGCTGGTGAGAATATACACTGTTACAAATACATTTACTGTTGGTCCAAAGGTGTAGCTTATATTGTCAAGTGCCAGTAGTGTCCAGCCTTTTGTATTGGCAAGAAAGAATGATACTTTAGGGAAAGAATATGTGAACATATTAATATCAGGAATAAAAGTGTGTGCAATGCTTTATCTAAAGATATGGACCAGTTTGCACATAATTTTTTTTCTTCTTTTGCATTGAGACTTTAGATGTCAGTGCATATGAGGGGGGCTTGAAGTGAGACCTTTGAAAATTGTTCTGACAACTGAAGGCAAATTCTGAGAATATCCCAGGTCTCATTGATGAAGTTGCATTAATAGTGTACTTAAAATGCAATATTATAAAATGTACAGTGATAATGGTTTACTATTTTTAATGTTATTTTCTTGTTTATGTTGCATTTTATGACAAGTACATTTGATACAATGGCTGGAGTCTGGCAGAACTTTTTCAACTTTTTACAATTTTTATATCCTTTTGTATATATATATATTTTTCATACATAGGTATAGTTTAAGTGTGTATATCACTTATAACAAAGTCTTTACAATGAAATTTGTATTATCAAATTGCCAGTATGTAATGCTTTACACAACACTTCTGTATATGTAAGAAGTGACTATTTAGATGTATTCATACTGAAGAAGCCACAGTATTGTGGGTGGGCAAAAGCAATGAACCTCGTTTAACTCTGTTTTTTGTTCTGGTGCGATTGAAGTGTTACATCTTTTCCAGCACCGTTCTTGGCGGTATTGCAGTTTTGGACTTCAACTTGGTTATTTCTGTTTCACTTCACATCTGCAAACCTTTGTGGCATCGAACCAAGGTAACGTAAATGCTGCAAACTAATCCAATTCACGTAAAGCAAGAGAAATACACCAGGACCAGCAAAGCTATAATACACCCTTTAATTAAACACAACCAGCTGAACGAAAAATGACAAAACATGAAACAACTCCGAAAATCCTGAGCAGTTGAATTAAAAACAGTTGTAAAAGTGCATAGCGATTAAGCGCTTTCCTCCACTCAATCGTGGACTTCTTCAGAATCGCATACTAACATAATATAATGCATTTTATAGACTTTTTGGCACCAACATTTTAACATAAATTTAAAGTGATATTCATTCTATACTTTCTAAACATCGCTTGACTGTCAATTAGTGCATATTTCCAGTGAAAATCAATGTACAATATGTTGCAATATACAATGCCTGAATTAGCATGTAAAAATCAATTTTATACAGTATAACATCTCCTATCTTGGATACAGTATACTATAGTATACAATTAATAATTAAACTGTAGATGTACCTTGAAAATACAATGTATATAATATGATGTGAAACAAACCTATGGTGTATAATTACCTTTCAACATGCTATACATCTAATAACACTCGTACGTTTGTTTAAAAAACTTATAAATGCTTATGTAAATTGCAAATATTTAAACCATATGATAAAAGCATAGAAGCAAGAAAAGCAATAACAATAACATGTACCTAACTATAAACCAATAACTGCAAATAGGCAATGTACATATTAGAGAATAAATGCCCTAAATAAATAATTATAAATTGTGGTTAAAAAATAATAAATAATGGTACTGAGAAAGGTGTTGAAAAATAGCATTAAAAAAGGTCCTATATCCATTAATTTACAATAAATATAATAAATATGAATAAATATAACAAATATAAAATATTAAAATATATGTATATAATGTGCAGAACTTGATTACTATGATTTAAAAAATTTATATTTAT
Organism: Protopterus annectens; assembly: GCF_019279795.1. Lineage (NCBI taxonomy): Eukaryota > Metazoa > Chordata > Ceratodontiformes > Protopteridae > Protopterus > Protopterus annectens. The sequence continues at coordinate 199,905,402 of NC_056743.1, forward strand.
ATATAATGTATATATGCTAAAAACAATTAAAATGCATTAATAGCAAAATGAGAATATAAATCAATTCAATAACTAGATGTCATGCCTTGCATCAATAAAATACTCTATACTAGAAATGGTTTTAATGTTATATGTTCGTTTATTCCTGGTTTTGTAGAGGCATCAGTTAAAATTTGCCATTTAGCCTCTCTAGCCACTAAATATGTCTTTGGATTTCCTCCCCTAATATTGTAGTTTACCCTTTCTAAGATAGCAAACTTAAAATGATGTGTGTTGTCAGTCTCTTGGATATGTCGGCTTAAGGCATATCTTTCTTTTTAATTGCATATAAATGTTCATATATTTGCCTTCTAAGTTTCCTTTCTGTTTTACCTATGTAAAAACAACTGCATAATTGACATGTGGATAAATATACAATATTCATAGTATTGCAATTACCATTGACAAATTTAACTCTTGTGTTGTTAATATTGTCTAATACTAAATTGTCTTCCTCAATAATGGTTTTGCAATACTGGCAGTTTCCACATTTTCTAGTTTCCTGTTTGTAACCTTTATTAATGTTCGGTCCTGTATTAATTTCCAGAAGGGCCTTCAAGTTCATTCCCATTTTATATACAAAAATAGGTGACTCTCCCAATGTTTCCATTACATCAGTGCCGTAAAATGAAACATTCCAATATTTTTTCACCATTTCTTTGATATAGTTTGCCTGGGGGTATAATAAATAATACATGCTCTTTTGTAACCTTTATCATCATTTTTTACCACAGTGTTGTCAATATTCACACGTCCTAATACAGGGAAGTATTTAATCCCCCATTGTTCAATCACATACGTTTTCATTTCAGTAATAATATATTTAGGATGCCCACGGTCTAGGAATAAATTACTAATAAATTAAATTTCCTCTATCATTTCTTCGTGCTTTGAAGTCTTTCTAGCTGCACGAATACATTGACCTTTAAAAATGTTTTTCTTCATTTTTAGGGGGTGATAGCTTGTATATTCCAAATAAGTATTAGAAAATGTATTTCTTCTATATATACGAGAGGAAAAACCTTCATTTGTACTAGAAACATAGGTGTCTAAGTATGAAATTCCTTTTCTATTTTGATTATATGTAAACTTTAGGAACGAACTGCTTTTGTTCAAATATGCTACAAATTCATCCAATATTGATTCTTCACCATTCCATAATATAAATATATCATCTAAAAACCTTGTATATAATTTGATGTATTTATAGTATTGGCTTTTGAATACAGTTTCCTTTTCCCAATCCAAAAGGACTAAATTGTAAAATATAGGGGCACAGGATGCCCCCATGGCTACTCCTCTGGTCTGTCTATAGAATTCACCTTCATAATAAATGTAATTATGGTCCAGAATGATGCTCATCAATTCCATAATTACCTTTTTCTTCCAATCCAATGTGGAATACTCATATATACTATTGCTAAAACTTTGTAATCCCTGTTCCTTTGGGATACAGGAAAATAGATCCACTACATCAATAGTCACATAAATGATATCCTTCTTCCAAATATCATTATTCAGTGATCCCCAAAACATCCAAGAATCCTTAATTAGATGGGGGACCCTGGCATATATATGTTTTAACCATTTATCAATAAGTTGTCCCATGGGGAAGGTCTTGGATCGACTGCCTGATATGATAGGCCTGAAGGGTGGGTCAAGGGCATTTGTGTACTTTTGGCACTCCTACTATAGTTGCCATTACTGGATGATCCACTTTCAAAAAATTGTACAATTCCACATCAGTTCCATCGTCAATCAACATATCTTCAAGAAACATATTTATTCGTTTGTATCCAATATTGATCTGATTCAAAGAAATATTGTCATAATTCCCAGAATCTACCTGGATATTGAACATTTTGTTGACATATGCATTGTAGTCATATAATACAATTCCCCCACCCTTATCAGGCTTCATTACTCTTACTGTCCTATCATTCATAAGTTTATGTAGCAATGAAATCTCCTCTTCATTCAAATTACTATGTTTTTTTGTCTCCTTTAGTAGTGTTTTTAACTGATATATATCTCTTATTATCAGTTTCTCAAAAAGGGAGACTTGTGGGTGTGAGGGTGGTATGAAAGTGCTCTTTTTCTTTAAGTCGCCACTTTCTTTCTCTCTAGTTACTTCCTTAAAATGTAAAGCTAAATTAAATTTCCTAGTATATCTTTTAATGTCAATAACACTGTCAATAACCCTGAAGTTCTTATAAGGCACATATTTCAAGCCTTTAGAGAAGAGGGAAAAATATTCCTTTCCTATTGTTGTCTGTGTAATTAAAAATATTAAATCCTTTATATTGACACATAACTTGTTTGTTATTTGTTTCTTCCTCATAATTTAAATAATTCTGTTCATTAACCTTGTGGTTGGTACAAATATCAAATTCACTTCCTAACTCCTTCGTTGTCTCCAGTTCTGGTTGTTCCAGTACTTCTGTGTCCCTCTTCTCCCATTCCCTTTCCATTTCCAATTTCTCTCCGGATTCTCATTTAGATCCTGACCGTAACCCCACTGAAAATCCCATTTAGTATAATTATTATTGGATTTCCCCATAAAAGTTATTGTTATTAATATTATTTTGATCATAAGATGTCATCTATTTATGACTTTTGTATTGGTAGTCTATATTTCACTCATACACATTCCCTTCCTTATATTCTCTTATATCCCTCTCTAGTTTTTTAACTTTTCTTTCCATAATATCGTTAGTTTTTTTATCCGCTTCGCTAAACTGTTTGTGATACAAGTTCTCCCATTGATCAAAAACCAAATCTTCCATAATGTTTTTATTCAATAACTCTGCCATTTCGATGTATTTGCATAACTTCTCATTCTTTTTCACCAATAGCCTCATAAAATCAATACCAAATCTATTTAACAATTCCTCAAATTCCTTAGAGTTACTATCATTTAGTTCTATACCCATAGGTCTCTTAAAAAATCTTGGTCCCTTAGGGACAACATTCATTATAATGCATTTATTCAAATAGGAATGATCTATTTTAATACCTCTAATAATGCCTATATAGTTACCAAAAACATAAATATTTTGCTTTAAAGTTCCTTGTTTTTGTTCACTATACATTTTTCTTGAATGTTCACTTTTATCACCATCAAAGCATACATCCACCGCCAAAAAGTCTTCCAGTTGTCCTCTAATACCATCATTACACATGTTTTTGGTATTATTATTAGACACCAAGCTCGTAGCTCAGTACCATTATTTATTATTTTTTAACCACAATTTATAATTATTTATTTAGGGCATTTATTCTCTAATATGTACATTGCCTATTTGCAGTTATTGGTTTATAGTTAGGTACATGTTATTGTTATTGCTTTTCTTGCTTCTATGCTTTTATCATATGGTTTAAATATTTGCAATTTACATAAGCATTTATAAGTTTTTTAAACAAACGTACGAGTGTTATTAGATGTATAGCATGTTGAAAGGTAATTATACACCATAGGTTTGTTTCACATCATATTATATACATTGTATTTTCAAGGTACATCTACAATTTAATTAATTGTATACTGTATCCAAGATAGGAGATGTTATACTGTATAAAATTGATTTTTACATGCTAATTCAGGCATTGTATATTGCAATATATTGTACATTGATTTTCACTGGAAATATGCACTAATTGACAGTCAAGCGATGTTTAGAAAGTATAGAATGAATATCACTTTAAATTTATGTTAAAATGTTGGCGCCAAAAAGTCTATAAAATGCATTATATTATGTTAGTATGCGATTCTGAAGAAGTCCACGATTAAGTGGAGGAAAGTGCTTAATCGCGGTGCACTTTTGCAACTGTTTTTAATTCAACTGCTCAGGATTTTTCAGAGTTGTTTCATGTTTTGTCATTTTTCTTTCAGCTGGTTGTGTTTAATTAAAGGGTGTATTATATCTTCGCTGGTCCTGGCGTATTTCTCTTGGTTTACGTGAATCAAACCTTTGTGGCATATTTGCTGGTTACCAGGCCAACTGTGCATAATTTTAACTAACACTAACCTCTCAGTTGCAAACTGGTATACCGTAAAAGTGCTTCTGCTGGTGGAAAGCTGATATTGCAGACAGGCAACAGTCCATTGTAGAAAGGCACATGGATGTGTTCCTAGATGCACTCATGATGTAATGCAAAAACAAAACCACAAAACACACAATTCAAGTGACATAAGCCTGTGTTGTAGTACTACAATATTTCCAACATTCCTGCACCGTTATAGAGGGAGACTGCTGTACTTGGCATTGAATATTAAAGTAATGGAAATGGGCTTGCATTCAATTATTTATGTGGCTAATGAATGTAGAAATGACTTGTGTGCGTCTGTAAAAATTAAATGTTTACTTGTCTGATACCTTGTCAACATATTTATCCAGGTGAGTGAGCCTATGCATGCATGCGCGTGTGTGTCCCAAATTTTATTTTGGCTAACTTAGTAACTGAGTTGTCCTTTCTGCCTTTTCAGCCATGACATGGGCACCCAAGACCTAATACAACATTAATACAGACACCTGTATATCTATAAAGTCAGAAATCCAATGTGTGCACATTCACATCTTTAATGTTACGGTTCTACAGAAGTAATTCTGCAGAAATAAACATGGTTTATGGATAAAACACAGATCCTACCTTTTAATAAGCCTGTCTGCATATTACGCTCATTATTCTAATAAATTAATCATATTACAGGCAGCAGCAGACAGAACTCAATCATACAGAATATGGTTTCTAATAATGTGTTTCTCTTGCTACACGTACAGAAAGAGGAAATGTTGCCTTAATCTGCGGTTGTGTGGCAAAACTTACATTTGATCACAGTAATTATCCAACTGATGTGCAACAGGAAGAAAAGCAGCAATTTAAATACAAATATGATAATCTAATTTAAAGATGACAGATATGCTTGGAACTGTGAAAGGAAACTGGCACAGAAAATAGCTATAACACAGAAATTCCTTGATGGTCACACACTGAGCAGAAAATATGCCAGAGAGTTGCAATATAAACACAAGTGCCTTGATGTTTAGCACACACATTATAATGGTATGAGAAAAAAATGCCAGAGAAGTGTAGCGAACAAATAGCAATTATTAAAAGATTTTATGATGGATGTATTTCTGCTTCCCAGTGATGTGTTTATGGTTATTAAAAATTATGACATTTGCTGCCGACCTGAAAAATACAAATGTTTCTTGCAATTGTAAGCTAAAAATACAATTGTATTCTTCTGTAATCAGTATCTAAGTATTATGCAGCAACATCTGTTTGAACATACTGTTTCTTCTTTTGTGCCAAAGACATGCAGTCACGGTCAAAAAATGATCCTATCAAAAGTTGAGCTACAATTTGCATCAGTGAGTATTAATGACCTTTTACTGATTAACCTGATAAATAAAATATGTGCTTTTGTCACAAAATGAGCATTGAAAGGACAATGTCAAATGTTGTCCAATATGTAAATATGTGCAATGTTGTTTTTTTCAGAAAAATATATTATACAAATATTTATGTGGTTTTGTGAATGAAAATAACGTTTTACAATGCATTCCTGATTGCAGCCACTGTGGTTCTTAAGACCTTGGTCTTCACTAATGCAGCACGTTCCATCATTTTTGCAAGAGAAGGGACAGGAAAATCTGTGACAAGTACTTCTTACATGAACAAAATTAAATTATGAAGTGAAAAAGATAGACAGCTAATCACCATTTTCCAGTTATGTACTTTTTTTTTTTTTTTTTTTTTTTTTTATTATCCAGGACATGGTATTGGAACATTGAACAACAAATGGTTGCACCAGTAAACCAAAGATGTATGCAGTAACCACAGAGTACACCAAAGCAGCAAATTTTATTTATTTCAGAAAAACCTTCCTGCGGGATGGCCAAGTCATTTGGGAATTCAACTGCAAACTTAGTCAGCCAGAGCCCTTTCATATTAACTTTTATTTCAGAGAAGTAAATGCCAAACAAGAGAGGTTCAAAAACAGAATCCTGGGGGACTCCACTGATGACTGGTCTCTTTGTGGTGGCAAGTACCCCTGTTTTGATTTCCTGTATCCCATCTTTGAGCCAGTTGTCAATCCAGTGGGTGACCTAGGAATTCATTCTTATTTTAACTTTTTACTATGCCTGAGTGGAGAAGTTTGTCAAAAGCTTTGGCTAGGTCAAGATACGCAGTGTGTTTGCTCCAGATCTCTATATAATATGCCACATTGCATGTGGTGCAAGTCATCTCTCAATCATTGCAGTAGTTGCACATCCTCACACAGATCATGCAGTATACTTACCAACACTGACAACCACTGATTGGTTCTAGCATTATCCAATTCATGAAATGACCAAGAGTCATGGCAGTGATGGATACTTACATGCCTTTCCTCATGGTAACTGCATATACATCAGACAGTGTAGCTCACAGAAGCAACCTGGTGGTGACAGCTGTGTAGACTGAGTGGGACTAACATAGGACGTATACTGCTAAACACAGGTGATGTTGGAAACCTACCATAGGATGCATTCTGATAAACACAGGTGATGTTTGAGCTACCCCTCCACTGCCATCTCATATGAAGGGGATGTGTGCATGGCCTTCACTATTAACATTACTGACAATGTCACTGTTTCATCACATTGTCAGGTGTATGGTGCCATCACCACCTGCCACAGGTGAAATGCTGAGCCCTCTAGATTTGTGCTTATGTCTTGTACTGGATCCTCCATCTGCGAAACCTATACAATCATAAAGATAGCATACCTCTGGGTCCCAACATGTGATGTGCAGACTGCTAGAGCCCATGTAAATAGCATATGGGCACATACATACCTTGTAGTGCATGTTTTCAGAATTGCAGCTCCAATGCACTTTGAAAATAGATAGGCTAGTGAGTTCATGTACAACTGGAAATGAACATGCTGGGACTAACATGGTACATTATCAGCCCATCTCCCACATCAAAGCCATAGCCAGGTTTAAGGGTATTCTTATCTGCCCCAATCAATGTTATTAAAAGCTTTTCTACCTCTATGAGCTGCTTTTTTGGTGGTGGTTCAACTTTCTGTGGTGGTACTGTATCTGGCAATGACTTCGGCCCTAATCCCTGCATGCATTACCATATTGGTGACCCAGCAACACAACTGCACTACTGTCTTACTATTGCTGCTCACAACACTTAGCTCTTGTATGGCTGTCTGAAACACCTGCTGTTGGAAAGTCTCTCTCATTTAACTCTTTTCAAGGACTGCAGTAATACCTCTCTCTCTCCTGTGTGATGAACTTTTCCAGCAACTGCCATTATCTTGGGAGAATGACGATATGTGCACACCTGTGGATTACCTATGTAGGTCAATGTGTATTTTCATGACTGTCCTTGGCAAATACCAAAGTCTCAGCACAACTCTTGACAAACTTTGGTGGTCACATTCCTGTCTAATACAGTGTGACTATTCCCATCCTCCTGTGCCATACACATTAACAATGTGAGTCATCACTGCTCTCCTTCCTGCAACACTGTGTTGATGGTCAGTGATACTGTGCATATTCTGTGCATTTCAACTCCAGCTCTGCACATGGCCATGTCATAACCTATATACTGGAGGCAGCATATGCTACAGCCCCTCCCTATTCATGCCTTCCTGCTTTGTCGTCTGTCAGGGTCTGCCCCCCCCCCACTAACACACAGCCCCGGACAGTGACCTATCATGGCCTTGTGGTCTGTTCTCTAACAGACAACTCCCCACAACAGTGCAGTAACCTATCATGCTAATATGCTCTGTTTATTGTCAGGGTGAGCATCAGAGAAATAACCTGTCATCCACTTGTTTTAGGTTACCTCAGTCAATTCATTTCATATTTGTAATTGTTGTTTCAATGTATCATGTGAGCTCTAACTGCCATGCTGAGGTATATCAGTTGTCTTCTATTAGTATAATTGTATTTCAGTGCACACACATCTTTACTGAATTTGTATTTCTGAACTGCTTACCTTAATGCATTCTCCCTCAATATGCTGGCTGCCCGTTTACATCGCACTGCAACAGGCCTCAGCACAGTGATCATTACAGTGAGGTAACTTAGTATCATTCTCTCTTAATTAGTGCCATAATGCACTACAATATTCCCCACATTAAGTGCTACAGTGTTGGTCCATATCCATTCCCAGACTAGGTGGTTATGTGCACATTGTTTATGTTCCAGTATGGAGAAGCCTGTAGTGCCACCTGTATGTGCTAATGATAATTTACATAGTACATATTTATGTACCCATGACAGTACTATCTAATATACATTATGTGACATCTGTTATGAGTGGCCACATGTAAGGAGCTACAATTATTTTTGTTTTGACCAATTGAGTAGACTCTTTAGGAGCCGGAGGCAGCAAAACTTCTGCCTGGTGCAGCCAGGAAATATGTAACTAGAAACTATGATAAATGCCACTTGGGCTATTATAATGGCCATTTTATAAGACAGAGGCCTAATAACAGGTTGCCAGGGGAGTAAATAATGCAACTGGCATCACCCACTCTGGTAAATAGTGTTGAGTATAACATGAGTCATCAGCTTGATCTACCATGACAATTGCAATTAGATGCCAGAGAGAAACAGACTGCATTTTATAGTAAGCACTGTATGCAGGTTTTTCTTTTCTTGCTTTCTGCTGTTTTCTATTACAGTGTCTGAGGAAATCATCTTCAATGGGGAATTCTATCTAACAAGATCTGACAAGATCTCCTCGCTGTGGGTTATATAGAGTGTATTCATTGCTGTCATGTAAAACGGACATCCAATGTGACAGATGCATGTGTACTAATGTTATGTATTTTCCCTTTCTGGTTTTGTTTCCTTTCTCCACAGGTCTAGCTGTGATGTAGGACATTGGGCAGTAGTAGCTACCTGGGTCTGCTCCATCTTCTGTGTCTTGTGCTGGGCCATCAGCAGTCTCCAAAGCCTGCTTCTCAGCAGGGGTTGAAAGTCACCCTGCTGATGATGAGCTGGGGACTCACTGGTGGCTTCTGTGGCCACCACTATGGTGTATGTAGAGGTTCCTTCTGATAGTATTTCTCAACATGCCACCCAGTGTCAAATGTAGCAGCTGGACTCCCACAGTGGCATCCTGAAGAATCTAATTTTCTGCTGAATAAAGCAGAATACCTGGGTGGCTCTAACCACTGACCCATCAGACACAGGGCCTAACCATGACGTCAGCAATAGAAAAGGCTGATGTTAAGGAAGAAATCTACTCAAGGATAATCAGATAGAACACTCTGTAACCTATTCTAGGCTCTCCCCTCGTGTGTGCACTCTCTGTAGTCAAGTATTCTCCATCACCACCTTTCCTCTCTGTACATTTTCATCCCTTGTGTCCATACCACCCCCATCTCTGTCTGGCTTTTGTTTGTCCCTGCTACCAGTCCTATTCCCCTCCTTCATTCCTACATATACTCCTTGCTAACATTCCCATCTTCTCCTCTTTCAGAAAATTAAATGGACACCTTTCTTCCAAAAAGTTTGTTCTTCACACTCCTTTCTTTCAGTCCTCTTACCCTTGTGTATGCATGTTCCTCTGCTTGTGTTTTCCCCATTTCTGACTTTCCTCTCCTCCATTTATACATTGAACTGGGTTGCAGTTTGCTGTACTGGCCACTCTATAGGCCTGTTCACAATGCCCATGTTGCAATTATAAGGCAAGGTACACTTGCATGGTCTTAGGAATACCACCTTACTGTTCCTGTGTCATAAGTGACATTACCCCTGTATCAAGGCCACCTCACTTCTGCTCAGTAGCATGACTGCTGCCTGTAAAGGAACAGTTCTAATTTACTATGCAGCCATTTACCTGGAACACTAGCACTATGATGGCTGTAATATATAACTAATCAACGATGGGCAATGCCATGCTAAAATATATTTGAAATTTAACACTGTACCATGGTATTGTGAATCTTTCTCATTATCCTGAGCATTTCTGTCAAACAATTTTCAATTACACTGCAAGGAAAAGAAATGTATGCAAGGAATTTTTATTAGAAATCAACAGGCTGAGGAGTCAATAGAAGGTGATGTGCTTAATCTTACAACAAAACATGCAAGACAAGAGTCTTGTGAGCTGCCAAACAAATTGGACAGAAAATTGTGCATGGAATCAAACTGTGTAAGAAACAGATTGAGGGAAGCGGATCTGAAACTGGAAAGGACTATTCCTGCATGTATAGAAAACAAAAATGCAAGATTCAGCTTACAAGCATTATTGATGTGTTGGAAGTATGTGCAACAAGAGCAGTAAGTCAGAGCAAAACAAAGCCAAAAACGATTAAAATGCAGGTGACTGGATGACAGCTGAGATGGTACCAGATAACAAATGAGCTGCCAAAACCCGCACCCAATGCAAGCATTGGGGCTACAGTTATAAACACACAAACTATACAGCAGTTAAAGTCAAAAACTGTTTTGGGGACAGCAAGTATTCTGTCAGAGTATGTAAGAAAGCGAATCAAGTGCTGTAGCAAGATATTAATGCATCAGAAGCAAAAGAACAGCGTAAAGCTGAAAAGTGCATAGGTACTATTCAGCTGCAGCAACAAACAACTTTCAACAGGTTCTCCAAACAAACACAAAAAGGGCAGCTTCGAAGCCATGAGTCACCAAACCAAAAATTAGTACCGCTTCTTTGAAAGACTTGAGTACAGAAAGTTTATTTCATTTCAAACATTCATACAACTACCACAGAATACTGGACAAAGACTGATTTTGGGGAACCCTTACTCAATGTAATCTAAAGCCTCCATTTCAAAACCTCCTACATAGTGACATCATCAAAAGAAAGTAAAATATTTAAAGGAGAACACCTGAAAATGTGTATATGTTCAATTAGTCTAGGATATAAAGCTGCCAGTTTTATTATACAAACCTTTAACTTTCATGCTAATGCAGACCGCAGCTCAACCTTTGAATTGTTAGTCACCTCTATTTTGTCAGTTTCTGTAAACTTCGAGACAGCACTAGGAAGTTTGAACTAGGTTTGTATAAAGCATCGTTTTCTTACATCTATCACCAAGATGTTCTGATGTCCTATTTCTGAACATCCTTCAAGGTTTGCCTACATAAAAGTAGAACAGTAACAAGTAACGAGATAAATTACCCATGTACTAGAACAAATCATTAACGGTCCGATTTCAAAATTCCTATTGGCATTCATCGTTTCATAGGACTTACAATATGCATTTCCCACAAAAGAAACGGCACACACACACATCTATTGTTAAATTAGTCTGTATTAAAATTTTCCCTGTTCTTTTTGGCCCCTAAAGCTTGTTCAATTTCCCTCCTAAAAGATAACCTCTGATCAAGGAGTAATCGAGGTATCTTTAGCAATTTTGTTAAGACAAACTAACCACTCCCAAGTCGCACATTGGCAAGCTTCAACAACCCACCAAACCCAGTTAACTCTACTGAATACACAGAAACCAACACCACCGCACTATACCAACATATATAGAGCTGTACAGATGCAGCTGTACCCTGTAAGAACAGGTGCAGGGCAAACTCCAGAAATGAACCCACATGATGGAACCATAATATAAAGAATTTTTATAACAGGAAAATAATTTGGACCAAAAGTAAGAAGAGTAATAACTAGAATGTTGGAACCCTTGTCCCTGAAATAAACAACTCAGGAGCTTAATAAAATCCACAAAAGCCAAGTTTGAGGCTAAAATAGCTACCCAAACCAAAGATGATCACAAAGCATTTTTTAGTTATGTTTGTAATCTTAAAAGCACAATGCAGCAATGAGCCGAGCGCAAATGATGTTACATACACAGAGGGTGAAGAGATGGTCAACCTACTGGCCAATAAATTTAGCTCTGACTTTACGTCTCTGTCCTCTCTGTCTTTCCCTCTAGCTATACCTGAAACTGGCTTGCCTCCAGCTATTACTAAAGACCATGTCCGAAAAGTGTATCAAAAGCTAAAAATACTGCATCATTGGGTCCTGACAATACCCCTGGATGCATCTTAAATAGCATGAAGCAAGATTTAGTCACACCTCTAACACTGTTCAATCTCATCCTCTATACAGGTTTTACACCAACCAAATAGAGAATAGCTACAGTCATACCCCTGTAAAAGGGAGGATCTTCCACAGACCCACAAGTCTGACCAGCCTCGTGTGCAAAACCATAGAATAACTTATTGTGGAACTAACCAATCAGGATATAGGGAACCTTCAAACACTGGCCCAGTCTCAGTTTAGATTATCAAGGCAGGTCATGCTGGTCTTGAAAAGATCATTAAAGCACTGGAAGAAGGGCAGACCACTGCACACCACAGACCTTGAATTGGCTCAAGCTTTCAACATAATTCCCCGACACAGGCACAGCAGAAAAGCTAAATAAACTGGGAATAAACCCCCATGTCACCTGCTGGATTGCCAACTGGCTCAAAGATAGGATTCAGGATATCAAAACAGGGGAAGTTACCACCACAAAAAGAGCCATCACCATTGGAGTTCCCCAGGGTTCTGTGCTGGGAACTTTCTTATTTGGCATCTGCTTTTTTAAATGCCATCCATCCTACAGAAAGGTTAGTCCCAAACAAGTAAATGGTCCCAAAAACTTGGACTAAACCTAAATGCCATAAAAATGCATTACTGTATCCTTTGGAAAGTCATCTATCCCAGGAAACAAAAACATTAACAATACGTCCCTTAGAGTGCACCCAGTTGTTTGGGATTTGGGAACTTAATGTAGACAACAACTTAAATTTTGACCAACATGTAACCACTGTTGTAAGAAAGTCCTTTTATATTGCACAGCTTATAAACAAACATATTGTGTCTATATCTAGGGCTGTCACTGTCTCCCTTTTACTCGGCCCTCATTATGAGCAATTATTGATTATTATGCTCCCTTTGGCATGGATCTGTCCAGACACATATGAGATCATACACTGATTGATCCAATTTTGCAAAAGCTCAATCACTATATCAGTGTTGGATGACCGTCAAAGCAACCTAGTGTACCAGGTAACCGCAAGACCAAAACAGACCAAACTGTACCACAACACAGCAGGTCAGCCCAGAGGTGTAGCCAAGAGCACACAGGAGAATATTTAACTGATTTATTAGAACACTTGAAAGGATTAAGCACTTTCGTTAAAAAAACTTCTTCAGAATCAATACACATCACCAAAAAACATCATTAAATACCTCCCCCCAAATGTAAACCCTTTTAATCCCATAACTTATTTCAACTATATCGTTTCCCTTCTAATACCTTCCCATTTTCAACTCAATTGACATAAGAAGTTATTACTGAACATTACTATTTGCTTTTCTCTGTAATACAGCTTACCTGCGATAGGTTGCATGTATAGTAGCATGCATAACATATGCTTTGCAATTATGCTATTCTGTAATAGTAGTTTGTCTTAACTATGTAGGCTTTCTCCCAGATTTGTACTTGTAATGTATGCTTATGTTGTTTGTATAAATATAATATGAAGTTTCTGTGTTTATATAAATATGGAGCTTTTCTCCCCGGGCCTGTTGTTTACCCAGTGGACTTTCCCGGTCAACCAATGCCAATGTTGTTGTGTCTTTCTGCTTTTCCCAGTTAGGGGTCATCACAGCCTGATGCACAACCTTCAATGAAGGAACACCCATTCATGCATGTTGCCACACAGAAGACGCTCTGAGAATCGAACGGGACAACGTCTTACTGTGAGGCAACAATGCTACCACAGCACCACCTCCGCAGTCCGGTCAACCAATGCCAATAAATAAATAAATTCCCCCCAGCAATCACTTATCCAACAAAATCTCACCCTTGATTAATGCATTAAAGTCAACTCCTCAAAGCTTTTTTAAAAGAAAACACATAAATCTCAGACATGTTACAACAATATGTGCCCATTTACAAACTGATACACAAATGTTAAAATAAGTTTCAACTTCTACAATATAAGATTTGAGTTTTAAAACGCTGGAAATAGAAAGACCCTCATTCAAACCGGGGGGCGTGGCATTTAATCTAATCTGCCAACATAACTCCTTTTCCTCCAAAATATCTTCCCATGCCCCTCCAGGTCCATTAATACACACTCTTGTTTGTGTCTTTCGGCTTTTCCCGGTTAGGGGTCACCACAGTGGAACTCCGGTCCGCTAATGATTGGCAGTTGATTTTTACGTACTGGCTTGCCAGGCCTGATGCACAACCTTCAACGAAGGTACACCCATTCACGCATGTCTCCACGCAGAAGACGCTCTAGCTGAGAATCGCACCGGACAGCGTCTTACTGTGAGGCGACAATGCTACCGCAGCAGCACCACCACTGCGGGTCCGTTAATACACACTTTAACATGAAAAAAACCAAAGCAATGATCACTATATTCCAAAACATGTTTGGCTAGGGCATTCCTATGTTTCCCCTTCCCGATATCTAAACCATGTTCATAAATACACACTCTGAATTTTCTTTTGATTTTTCCAACATAAAAATGTTCACATTTCTGACACTTGGCCAAATAAATCACCCCTATAGAATTGCAATTACTATGGACCTTGGACCGAATTTTTATGTTGCTAACCCAAACATGGTCCCCTTCCATAATAACCTTACATTGTGCACAACAACCACATTTGTAAGTTGCCCTTTTTTGTTATTATAAATGGGGCCACAATCTATAGTTACATGCTCCAAGTAATTCTTCAGGGTCTTACTCATTCTGTATACCACCCGGGGTGCTTATTCTAGTATATCGGCCACCTCCATAACTGTGAGAAAATATGCCAATATTTGTACAAAATATCTTTTATCATAAAAGCCTCTGTTCAAAATTCAGTGATAAAAGCCCCTTAGACATCTTGATTTCCTTTGAACTTTTCCACAACAATATCCCCTATTGAGGTGATAGAAGAGTGGATAAGGGGAACTATTTCACCCCTTTCCCTTCTCATTTTAATGTTTTCATACACCTCGGTCACCATTTCCTTAGGGTATCAACTACAAATTAACATATTGCCCAAGGTATCACATTCCTTTAAAAATTCCTCTCATGTAGATACGATACGGGCAAGATGAATGTGCTGGCCCTTCACTATACCAAGCTTCTGGTGTGAAGGGTGGTTACTCTCGTAATGCAAAATGCTATTGCTGTATGTGGGTTTCTAATATATGGAGCAGACCCACCTTTTCTCTTTCTGATCTTTGAATATAGAAACATCTAAATAATTGATGGAATAAGAGTCATATGCATAGGTAAACTTTAAGAAGGAAGTGGAAGAATTCAAATAATCCATAAAACCCCCTATTTCCTCTACTGTTCTATCCCACACGATAAAAATATTGTCAAGGAAATGAAGATATAATTTCCAAGGTTTCATTTCAAAATGTTTAAATAAGATGTACCTTTCCCATTGTAATAATATGATGTTAACAAAAATAGGGGCACAAGCGGCCCCCATCGCAACCCAAAAAGAGCCACTTCAGCCAAGTCAAATCCCTGAACTACCTTGGTCCATAGCAGCTACTGCCATATTCGAGTGGAACAATCAGCATTACTTAGTACTGGTAGACTCTGAATTGGTTTGAGATCTATCTACTACCTAACCTACTACAGTCATTATTAAGGTGAAATGCCATTTCTTGGTCCATGGCAGTCCACAGAAATTAATCTCTGACAATGGTACCCAATTTAACAGTCAAGTGTTTCAGAAATTTGCAAGAGAGTGGGACTTTGTACATGTTATTAGTAGTCCAGAGTATCCACAATCAAATGGACTTGCTGAATGTGCAGTACAGAGTGCAAAGCAATTACTTGAGAAGTCAAATGTTAGCAATTTTTTTTTTAAATTACTCAATCTCAGAAACATACCCCATGACAATATACTTGGCTCACCTGCTCAGAGGCTTCTAACCAGTCAAACCAGAACATTGGCTATCAGTTCTAGTTTATTTAGGCCTAACGCTAAACAAAACAAAACCATTTGAGCCCAGTTATTTAAACAGCGTTCTTTTCAGAAGTGCAACTATGACAAATCCAGCAGATTTCTTCATCCACTGAAAGAAGGGACAGTGAGGATACAAACAGTGAAAGGTTTTGACTGGACTGGTCAAGTAACAAGTATATCTGCAGAGCAGAGATCCTATTTTGTTAAATCTAAGGGAGTGGAGTACAGGAGAAATTGCAGCTGTAGCAGAACCGATATCGCAGGATTGTTCCTGTGATGAAGACCAACTCTCAGAGCAATCCAGGCGATATTTATTTTCCACAATGTGTCTTAACTCCTGATACTGTTCTAGCAGATGGTCCCGAGGTTCTTAAGATTGCACAGTCTGCAGAAACTATCCCAGTTGCTAAACCAGATCCCACATTTTGTCACATGATATGGTCAGATTTCAAAGCCTAGTGTGAAATACACAGCAACATGGACATAGTTGAATATTTGTACCTAGCTTTGTATAATTCCATGATGAAAATTATTCTTGTGTAAATTGCATGTTTCTCAATACCAGTAACAATGCCCGACTCATTTCTCAAAGACGAAGAATGCAGAATAACAGATGTGTTGTACCTTTAAGAAGCATTTCCGAGGTGTGCGTGCACATACAAATTCCAAGCATTTGTTAGTTTCAGTGCCATTTTGAAGGTCCAGCCAGAGTGTGATAGGTTAATTCAAAAGGGAAATTGGCTAGGCTTAAAATGGCCCACAAGGTCAGCTACCCTTGTACTTATCCAAGAACCTATGTACAAGGTATCTCAACTGGAAACCAAAACTGGTCAAGCAAGACCTGTGAGGCAGCAGTGCTAACTGCTGCCCCACTGTGCCACCTCTTGGTGGTGAAGAAGATAGCAGTACTGTAAGTAAAATATTTTTGATGTAAACTGTCTGGATTGTATTGATGTGACAAAAATAAGGACTAAAAAAAAAGAGTTGCAGGTTATATTTCAGTATAATGTCAAAATATATGGTATTCTTTATCATACTACAATGAAATCTACTCCTCCTAATATGGAAAACTCAAACTACCTCCTATTATGACCATAGTTGTGACCACTGAAGGCTACTGATATTAATCTAAGGATTAAGCAGTGATTAGGGCACTCCAGAAAATGTTGTTTTATGAAGCCACTTAAACTGAATCCTAGTGGCTGTTTTTCCCTGTTCAAAAGCTATCGATAGATAACTGTGCCTGTGCATCAAAGCAGACAGTCTTAACTGAAATAAAAAATGATTTGTCTATGTTGTTAATGACTAGTACAGATTGTGTGTTTACTGGTATTTCACCAGTTGTGCAACTGTGCAGTCAGTAGTAGTAACTTTTTTTGGGGGGAGTGCTTCTGCAGAAACAGTGAGTTATTTTGTCTGGTGTGTTATGCAATCTGTATGTTTAAATTTACTTTGGATTTGGATTTTTTCCATTGCTGGAATTTCCAAAGTGAGTAGATATCTGTTGTGGTTTGAATTTGAGTTATTCATTACACAGCTCCCAACTTCTCATTGTATACTTCATTAAGAAAGAAAAACTGGGATTAATCTGCTCTGGTCATATACATTCTGCTGACCTTTTCCCTTTATGTTAAACATCACACAGTATTGTAGTCTGTGGGAGTATCGGTCATTTCATTTCAAGTTGTAACTGTGGGGAATAGAATTGTCTTACTATTCACTAGCAGGGATGCAATGTAAATGAATTTCATTTCTATTCTTCCCAAGCTTTTGGAATTTCTAAATCCAGTTTATATGCAGTCTATTTGTAATTTATGCATTATGTCTGCATGGTCTTGAACAAACAAATAGTTTTAAGTATTTTTATGAGCATTTTTGGTTCTTGGTGGATGCCATGCAATCACAATTTCTAAATGTTTGGAGTATTATAAGGAAAGAAACTAAGTGCTCATGGTAATGAAATTCTTGGAGCAGAAATATATTACTGAAACAATATGTGATGAAAACTAATACCTATTGCTATGGTGTGTATAGTCTATTTTAATTACATTTTATCTTTGCCAAGGATCAACCAAAGCATCAGAATAAATTCATTTAAAAGTAATAAACATTAATTCTGACATAGCATCTGTGACACCAGGCAAATACTCACAGTCCAGCTATCTGGAATTGTATAGATAATTATATGTCACTTGAAACAATTAATATGATTTAGACAGAACTGTGAAACTGCCAGCCCAGCTAAGTGGAATTTTGTAAATAATCATATGTCATTTGTGAATATTAGTATCATTCATATGCTTGTCTTACAAATGTAAGAGAACTATTTATGTATATATTAAACTACTGGTGCATAAGTGTGTGTTGAACTATATGTTATGTAGTGAGCTTCAAGAATGTAACCACGGTGTACCCTACTGGAAAGAAAATAATGTTTTACGATTGTGTTTATCTCTCAGTTTCACTAAAAGAAATGGGATGACTAGAGCTAGAAGTTTCTTTCTATTGTCTTGAAAAAGAAACAATTACTAGGTTTAAAATGTAAAGTGTTTTATTGCTCTGTGGCATCCTAGCAGTATTTTTGAGACAGAGATGTTTATTTCTGTTAGCCTGGGAACTGAAGGCAGGTGACAAAGTTGTGTCATCCAGCTGAGCCAGTAGTAATGTTTGGATATTAATTTGGGAACTGTGTCAGAGACTTTGTATTCATCTTTGGACCTGGAAACATCCTCTCATCAGCACTTGCCTTGCTAATAGTAAGTAACCAGGGTTTAGTAATTTCTTTTAGATATAGATAGGAATATAGCAAAGGTTAGTTTAGAGGATTTCTGCATTTGAGACTGTCCTGCAATGTTGTTTTAAACTATTTCCTGTGATTCTGAACTCTGTAGTTACTCTGAGTTATGAGTATTGTCTTGTTCGTTTATTTATTATTAAATATATTTAAACCTTTTAATTCTGGCTGGTTTGTTTAGAGATATTTATGCTCAGAGTGCTTGCATATATATTTGGTGACATTGTATAGGCCACTCCAATAGCCTTGAAAATCTTGGTCATACTTTCCATTTGGATAAGGGTAACATTACACAGTAGGATTGGACACCCTTTGGAAAGGGCCTTGTACTAGCTGATAAGGATGGCTGGTGGCAGCTGATACTGCCTTATAGTCTGGGCAGAAGGGAGCATAGCTAGTAAACCAGTGCCAGCCTTTCCCAGATGTGGGTTTGTATATCAATCAAATCTCAGTGTGTGTGTGTGTGTGTGTGTGTGTGAGCTACTTGGGCAGGGACATGAAGAACTGGTTGGACAGACAGGGTGATGGAGGTCTTAGCTTGGCCACTCAGCTGAGATATTAACCTTATAGCTGTGTCAGTGAGGAGTCTTATTGGGAATCTGTAGAAAGAGGGACTGACTGATTCTGTGTGCTCTTAAGAGAAATTGTACTGTGTGTACTTGTCATCCGCCCAATGTGTACATCCCTCACTGGTGCTAGTGGTGAGGATTGAGGCTCCTTGATAACTGGGCCAGTGCAGGTGTGCCACACCATCATCCTCAATAATTGTCCTAGTACAAGAAAAAAAATTCCAATGCCATTCTCCATCCAAAATTACTCAAAGTTGCAAACATAGCCTAAGATAATCAAATAACTTATGCAAGGTAAAGGGGGCATAAACTATTTTGATGAGAGAGATGTCAGTTGTTTTCAACCTCTCTTGATTCAGTGCTACTCCTACTTTATTCAACATCATTCCTGACTCACTGGTCTTCCCTCACACAGTCCATCAACCTTTGCTGGACATCCTCCTTTTCACTTGCCTTCCCTGTCTCTCCGACATTTATTTCACCAGACTTTCTACTTTCCTGCACATGCGCCCAAACCCACCATACTCTGTTCTCTTTGATCTTCCCTGGGGTTGGAGCTGTTTTGGCTTCTGCTGTCATATTTCATCTGTCCCACAGTGTGTATTCTATCACCTGTCTTAGGCACCTCATCTCCATCACCTCTATCTTCCTTAACTGCTCTTCCTCTACTGCCCAGGTTTGTGTACCAAACAGACATACTGGTACACCACTGTTTTGTACAGCTTATTTTTCAGTTACTTTGGCATTCTTCTGTCGCACACTATCCATAACGGTCTATGCCAGATGGCTGCAGCCCCTCTAGCTGTAGCTTTGACCTCCCTATTCAGACTTCCCTTCTCCTCAACCACCCCTCTTAGATACTTGAAGCTGTTAGCCCATTTCATTTTCCCCTTCCATCTCAGTTTTTAACTTCTTCTAATTTCCATTTGTTGCCATGACAACTGTATTGTCCGATCTCGGTTACAATCCATGTGCCTTTAGTTTTGCATTCCATTCCCCTACCATTTGGTGAAGTTTCTGGTCGGAGTCTGCATGCAATTTTACATCATCTGCAGACATCAACTTTGTTGATCTATCTCCTCCACCCTATTTGCCAGTGCAGCCCATCACAAACAGCAGTGGGCTCAGAGTTGAACAATGCAATGCCCAGTCTCAATAAAATCCCATATGAAAGTCTGAACACTGTTTGTACATGTCATTGCAGATTGTGACAATAGGAGGTACTGCCAGTCGTGCTAGAAGTAGGGCAGTGGATGTATGACTTGTACCAGCACAGCTAGCTGGAATTTTGTAAATACTTGTGTCATTTGTATATCAAACTGATTTGTACAGTTGCTTGTGCTGAAAATATATTTGTGAAGTTTGCTTGTGTTAAAAATTATCAACTGTGCACCCTGCTGGAAAGAAATGTATGCGCATTACTGTAACTGAATTAAATGTGTACATTTTAATAGAGGATACTGGGGCAGCAGAGGTTAACCAGCTAACTTTAAGAAAAATAAGCTAAATGAGCTGTTAAATCATTAAAACAGCACCCCATAGTACTGAATAAGACTGGGGATGGTGGGTTGGGAAGAAGCCTTTGTTTATTAGCTCAGTAAAAAGAGGGAAGCCCCAGGCACTGCCATAAACATTTATTTATTGAAGACGAATATGCAAAATTCCTGCCTCGGTTTCAAAGGGAGCTTCTCTGAGAACCTAGAGTCAGGTGACCACATGAGGTCTTTCTGCAGTCCATCTGGGCTATTACATTTTACAGAGAGTAATCTCTGAGCATTGAGAATTCTGTTTTGGGGAACCTGACTGGAAATACCTGCGTGTGTATTTCATTGTGCCTTTCTCTATCAATTAAGTTATTAGGAAACAGTAACTCTCCTACATTCAGTCAGGACTATAATGAATCTTAGTTTAAAGATGTTTTTCTTTATTTGTACGAGTCTGTCCATCAAAGGTATTTTCAACATTTCCTGTGATTTGAACTTGGGGGTTTACTGTAAATACATGTTTAGTATTTTCTTATTCTTTTATTAATTCTTAAATATATTTAAACTTTTCATCCTGGCTGGTCCTTTTTAGAAAGTATTTAACCTTCAAGTGTGCTTATATTTTATTTGGTGACACTGTGTGGGCCACTCCTGAAAGTCTAGCTATCCTCCTTGGTCAACTACTACCATATGTATCAGTATTAATATTACAAAATATAATTGGGCACCCTTTAAAGTTCTTAGAGTAGCTGATTATGGAGTGCCCAGTGGCAATAATAACTACCTTATACTGTGAGGAGGAGGATGCACAGCAGGTAAATGAAATTTCAAAGTGTGTGTGTCAGCTGCTTGGGGCAGGGACATGAAACACTGGGTTTACAGAGAGGCTGCTGGAGGTCTTAAGCTTGGACACTCACTGAGGACTTAACCCTACAGCTGTACCAGTGGGGAGTCTTATTGGGGACCTGGAGGGAGACAGATATTGAGAACTCCAGACCCCAGACTTGTGCATTCCTCGTGTGCCATTAATGGAAACTGAACTTGATGCAGAGATGTCTGCATCTGGAAATACTGGGTGTATCCATTTGTATTCCAAGTGCACGTCCCTGTCCAGTGTCAGTAGTGAGGATTCAGACTCCTTGATTACTGTCCCAGTGAGGGGGCTTTACAAAGATAGCCTGCACTAATGTTACCAATGTTTATTGGACTCTGAAACATTGCAGGATTGCCAAAACCAGCTTTCTTGGGACCTTGTCAATGCTTTCTCCAAGTCTAGGAATGTCCATGTGTTCTTTTTCTTCATCTCAAACTTCTTTTCCATTATCTGTCTCACTGCGAATATCACATCAGTTGCACTACATTCTGACCTTAACTTCTCATTTCCCATCTTACTTAATAATGCTCTGCACATTCAGTTATCATTCACCCTCTCCAGCACCTTAATGCAATAGGTCAGAAGTTTGATACCTCTGTACTGCCCACATATGTGAGTGTGCCTTTTGTTCTTGTACAATGGCACTATAATACTTATTACCCAGTCATTTGGGATACATCCCTCTACAAACTGCTATGAGTATTCAAGGGCATTTCTCCCTCAGCTCATCCAACATGTTGTTTGTATCTGCAGAGACTTCATCTGAGCTTGGTTGTTTCCTGACTTAATTTTCCCTACTGCTGTTCTTCATCTAGGGTGATCTGCCCCTCATCTTTCACGGTGGGCTGTGTATGGGACAGTGCAGCTTCTAAGGGTTTTACTTCAATTATGTCTGTTATATTAAATTGATATAAGAACTTTTGTATGTCCATATGTGCATTCAAAACTTTAATACTTTTTTTTTTTTTTTATAAATTCCGAGAAACTTTCATTCCTTGTAGGGCTGAGTTTTAAAAAAACATTCATCTGTAAATTTACATATCAACAAGGCTTTCTTGCAACATTTGTGCTCTACTGGAAGGACCTACCTTCATTCATTACTTTGTTAATCAGTTCACAGGGTGTGAAACATGCTCAGGTATAGTGCAGGCAGCAAGGAAAGACTCAAAGTCCACCGTTTGAAAGGAAAACTGTATAAAGTACCCTTGATTTACACCTGAAAAGCATTTCAAGTTTAAGTGCAGGTTTATTTATAATGAAACAAAAGTCCCTTGCATTCAGTATTTTGTAATTAACACAAAAAGAAAATGCAAATTTCATGAACTCCTTGAAGAGAAAACAAACCCTTGTTTTTATGACTGATTGGAAATTAGAAATAAACAGAAAAGTCAGTGTGTGTGTTACTTTCCCCAGTATATTAAGTAGTACTCAGTTTTTACATGGTTCATATTGCAAATAAGAAAATTCATAGCTTCCATCATGAGGATGATTATGCCATGTTCTTAAGCATCCAGGCAGATGTATTCTCCTAAGAACTTCCGAGCCATCCTTGCTTTCTTGTAGCTTCCACATATACCAGGCAAATAGAGAATCTTTTTCGTAGTCTTGAGGAGGTCTTCCAAATTGTTTTTCTCTGAACATTCTGTGTGAGCTCTGGTCTGTATACTAGTGCTTCCAAGTTATTCCCACTATATGACAGGGTGCCTAGGGAGGAGTTGCGGTATTGTATGAGGAAGTTGGGAGTGTCAGAGAAGTTTGCAAGAGTGGTACAGGATATATACGAGGGTAGTGTGACAGCGGTGAGGTCTGTGGTGGGAGTGACGGATGCGTTTAAGGTGGAGGTGGGATTACATCAAGGATCAGCTCTGAGCACTTTCTTGTTTGCAATGGTGATGGACAGGATGACAGACGAGATCAGACATGAGTCCCCATGGACTATGATGTTTGCAGATGACATTGTGATCTGTAGTGAGAGTAGGGAACAGGTGGAGGAGACCCTGGAGAGATGGAGATATACTCTAGAGAGAAGAAGAATGAAGGTCAGCAGGACTAAGACAGAATATGTGTATGTGAATGAGAGGGAGGATAGAGGAATGGTGAGGATGCAAGGAGAAGAGGTGGCAAAGGTGGATGAGTTTAAATACTTGGGATCAATAGTTCAGAGTAATGGTGAGTATGGAAGAGAGGTGAAGAAGAGAGTAAAGGCAGGATGGAGTGGGTAGAGAAGAGTGTCAGGAGTGATTTGTGACAGACTAGTACCAATAAGAGTGAAAGGGAAGGTCTACAAGAGGGTAGTGAGACCAGCTGTGTTATATGGGTTGGAGACAGTGGCATTGACAGAAAGGCAGGAGTTAGAGCTTGACGTGGCAGAGTTGAAGATGTTAAGATTTGCACTGGGTGTAACGAGGGTGGACAGTATTAGGATAGGAATAAGTATATTAGAGGGTCAGCCCAGGTTGGAAGGTTTGGAGACAAAGCCAGAGAGGCAAGATTATGTTGGTTTGGACATGTGCTCAGGAGTGATGCTGAGTATATTGGGAAAAAGATGCTAAGGATGAAGCTACCAGGTAACAGGAAAAGAGGAAGGCCTACGATAAGGTTTATGGGTGTGGTGAGAGGACATGCAGGTGGTCGGTGTGACAGAGCAAGATGCAGAGGACAGGAAGAAGTGGAAACAGATGATCCACTGTGGTGACCCCTAACGGGAACAGCCGAGAGAGGATGATTAGTCTTTTGCCTTGTAGTGCCAATCCAGGCCTCCATTTCTCCACACCATGAAACCACTACTCACTCACTCTTCTCTTTTTCTAGTCCTAAATAGAGAAATCTTAGATCCTATTCATTAGGTATTATCTACTTACAGTTTAAAAGCTGTATTAAAATAATCTCTCATATGATAACCATTCGAAATGTCAAAAGTCCCGAAATGGATAGACTGAATGGCTGAAAGATCGGACTTGTATATACCCATTCTGAGATGGCGTTTCTCAGAATATCCCTTTTCTTCGAGGTATGGTGATCTTCGAGTTTGTATATACAAGTTCTGTTGTGTGTGTGGGGGATGGTGGAGGGTGGGTTTGTCCTGCCTGCAAAAATAACTTTTTAGGAGAAGAGTGATTTTCAAGATTCACTTTTCATCTGTTTTTTTTGTCTTTTTTTTTTTTTTGATTTTTCACTACTCAGCACTTAAAGTGCTTAACATTCCAGTAGGGAGTCCTTTCATATTCTTAATTGCCCTAGCAAATGTTACTAAATACTCTTAAATTACATGCTACAGTGCTAGCCTATAGCATATATGTAACACTGTAGGCATTAACTTTAATCCATATTTGCACACAAAATTAAATATTTTTCTTTCTTGCATTTAGTTCTGCTGTTTAGTTGCATATTCTCTTTCTATATATAAATACTGCTTGCATGCATCATCTTCATGTGTACACAGCATGTGTATGTGACACTTCTTTATATAAAATAAGACTGGGAAATTCTGAAGAACATTTTGAGGTAACATGAATACTTATCTGCTGGAGATGTGTGCAAAACTTGAATTTGACCGCAGAATTCATAGGTCTGCTCTGAGGTAAGCAACTTTAAGCAAGTTAACCACAATGCAAAAAAGCCAATTTGTGATTTCCTTAAGCTTGGCTCAAACTTTATAATTACAAAGACAAAGAGATGTCAACACAAAAGTACACAAACACTGATACCAAGGAAAATTGTTGCATATTGTGTATGTGCTACCCAGGAATGACCAACCATTGAAGCTGACATGAAGTGAAAAAGTAGTACATTTCTGAATTAGCTTTACCTAGATTCAAATGTATGCCTCACTTCTTAGATGTTATCAAATGAAGGATTTCCTTTGCAGCAGCTCTTTTTTTTTTTTTTTTGCAGCAGGAGGAAACTGGAATATTGAAGTTGTCATAATCTTATTTTTACAGCAAGCCATGCCATGCTTTACTCCGATTTTACAATGTCGGTGTGTGTTTGATCAGGTCGTTAAAGTCCTTCTTGCTGCAGTCTATTAAGCTGTAAAAATCTTTGCAAAAGTAGGATTCCCTAAAAGCAGTACTACAAATATCAAAGTAAATAATTCATATAAGTAAATAATTCATCAAAAATAATAACTGCTAGATGAACATTAACTAGCCTTTACCCAACAGCCACTGAACTTGGGATCCTTGGCTGAATTCTCTGTGCAATGATTTATAACTCCAAATGTACACAATGCCACTCCTTGGTCTGTGGCAATCTCACTAGGGCTATTAAGCTCTCAGACTTCAGGAAAAGCAATGGCACTGCTACCAGTACAGTCATCTTGTTATACAGTATTGCTTCTTTTATACTTTAGCAGGAAGGTCCCAGAGTTATTTATAATGTTGAGTTTGTATCTGGAGTTCTGCTAAAAGATACCTTAATCAGTTGCACTTCAGTTCAACAATAAAAAAATATAAACATGATTATAGAAAAGAATGGGATATTAACTTTAACAAGCTATTTTCTGCCAAACCTGCCTATACAAGCAGTTATTGTATTTGTTATTCCTTTCTACATTTTCTGCTTCAGTTTCCAGTGTAGCCCCCTTGTTTATTCATTGAGCTTAGAGGTGCATACTGATTTGACTTCAACTATACCTGACTAAATCTGTCGTAACCTTGTGCCATCTTAAAAGAAAAAGTAAGCTGTCCTCATATCCTTTTAGGTCATCCAAACGTAATTAAATCTGAGTCTGTTCTCACAAGGCTTCTAATGGAATTCCTTTGTCACTGAAGTGGTGTGTGTTTCACTTGCATTCAGTCCATATCTATTAACAAATGAGATTCCAAAAATGGTACAATGTAATGAAACCACCAAAATTCAACTTCAGCTCAAGAATACCACCAGTATGATTTATTTTATTACTATTTGCCATGGTCGGGCACTGATCAAAACGGACCAATTTCAGGCCCAACCCAGATTGTACTGACATAACAAAAGTATGTTTCTACAAGCAAATGAGAATATAATAAGCACAGAGGAATAGTATGTTTTATAATATTCTACAAAGTAAAAATAAAAGTATTAATTTGACAGCACATGAAGTTACATAAAGTACATGTTACGGTAAATGGAGTGTATGTACGTACACGCACGCTAAAGAGCATGCAATGTAGAGAGACTGATTCAGGAGCAGCATTCGATTGTTAGGAGGAATGAATCAGTGATGTGATGTCAATGTGACTTAAGTTAATGCATTTGTATTGGTTTTACTCAGCCAGGTAGAACTTTTGTTATGCTATGGATTTGGTGCAGGGAGTGGTGAATTTTCTAAGGCTGAGTGGGACCCCTTGGGGAGCTCCAACTGTAGAACTTAAAAGATGCACCACAATGACATTTATTCTCCTAGCAACTCAAATTTCTCCTTATTTCTTTAGCATATAGTCAAGCTTTTTTAAAATTGTAAGCTAAAAACTATTTCCCTTCTTGTTGTCTTTAATGGTTTCCTCCTCCTCTGCAACAAATTCTTAGCTCGTATACCCCCTGTCCCCATTGAAACCAAGAACACAGTTGACAAAGTACGTATCCTGCAATCTGTCTGAGGAGCATACATTCTATATTTATTAGAACATGTAGATCAACTTGTGTATGTACCTTTAAGAAGCTACCCAAGGGCTTGCACAAGTGTATAAATACTGAGTACATCCAAGCCTGACTGCCATTTTGTAGTTACTTGTTGAGATGTAAACATGTATGCATGCAAGGTCTGTTAGCCAGTTTGTTTATATTTTATGATGCTGCTATCCATCCTGATGGGTTTCTATGTATTAAAGCATCTAAACGAAATACCCCTCCTGCTCGTCTCCTATGTTATTGAGAGACGAACGACATGCTGCCACAAGTAGCATGTTTAAAAGGACACAGAGACAGAAGAGGTATATCTAAAGTGCAAGAATTTAGAGGCAGCATGGCTAATATGACTTAAGGCACTTGCCTGGGACTGGTGGAATATACAGCAGTGAATTATCCCTAAAATGTGCATACTTCACAAAACAGGTCAGAAACTAATTTAATTTATTAAAACTTGCTCAGCTCTATTTCGTTTTCACAAAATATGAAACGAGGCATACAGAACATTCTAAATGATATTCGGATAAACCGATATGTACAATACTGATAAAATATTCAAATTACTATGGAAAATGTTTGAAATAATGTCCGAATTGCATAAAACGAATAAAATAAGGGGAAGTGACTGCATTTTCACAAAGCATATATTTTCGTACTAAGCAAAGATATCAGAGTTATCAGAAGTGCATACAGTGTTTGCATGTTTGTGCAGTGTTACAGCAAAGTTATTTCACAAAAGTACAGCCATTACAGGGATATTTCACAAAATACAGCCATTACAAAGCATATTTCAAAGCCGCGGTGGTGCAGCGGTAGCATTGTCACCTCACAGCAAGAGGTTCTCCTGTTCAATTCTTGGCTCGAGCGCCTTCTGTGTGGAGTCTGCATGTCCTCCCCACGGTTGAGTGGTGTTCGAAAGACATGCGTGAATGGGCGTGCCTTCATTGAAGGTTGGGCGGGCTGGAACCTCAGCACCATAAAAATCTACTACCAATCATTAGCGGACCGGAGTTCCGCTGTGGCAACCCCTAACCGGGAAAAGCCGAAAGAAGAAGAACAAAGCATATTTCGCAAAGTACAGTATTTTGAAAAGTTTATTATGCATTTGAATACTACAAGCTCACAGAATATTTTGTTCATACATAATTACATGGGCCATATTTTCAGTGTTTGTGCATACTTTGTGGGCATGGCAGATGGATTTCAAAAACCCATTGTGTTTGACAGTAATATTGCAGAGAACTGGGGAGTGTTTGAGCAAGAGTTTGACATTTTCATACAGACTGAATTTTCTGATAAAGATGACCATACAAAGGCATTTATTCTGCTTAATTTAGCTGGTTCAGAAGCCACTTAAAGGGAACATTCATTTGTGTATGCACCTGCTATCTATACAAGAGAAGGGAAAACCATCATTTTTTTGTACCAGCTGAGTCAAGGGAGGACTCGGAATGCTTAAAATGTAAATTTAGAGAAATGTGTAACCTCCAGACAAATGTTACAATGGAAAGGCAATTATTTTACACAAGAGATCAAAAGCCTGGTGAAACTTTTGCAGCATATATAACTAACCTGAGAAACAAGGCTGAAACATGCATAGTTGATGATTTAAGGGATGAGATGATAAAGGACAGATGTGTGTGGTATAAAAGATGATGCTGTGAGAAAGATTTGGCTTCATGACAGTGATTTAACTTTGTATAAGGCCATTAAGATTTGTCAGATATACAAGCTCACACAAAACCACACAAATACACTTACAAATGGGAACAGCTCTAGAAGGCACAGTGATAAAGATTATTTTGATAGTATGCAGCACGTAGTTAAAAGAAACAGGCCCAAGCACATGGCAGCAACTGAAGCCCCTGCAGTTACTCACTAGTAAACCCCAGAACTTTCTAGCAAATTCTAGAGTTCACACAGTCTCAGTGGAGCATAAGAGTGCATCAGCAAACTCAAAGCATGCGTCTCGACCTTTCATTGCAAACTGTTATAATTGTGGTGGAAGTCATGATTCTAAAAAGGAAAAAAAATTAGCTTTTGGTCAACAATGCCACAGTTGTAATAAATGGAATAATTTCAAAAGGTTTTGTAAATCAAAAGGCCCACATTCTTTTATGAAAAGGGAAAATTTTAAGAATGAGTTGATCAATTAGAAAGCTACAGTCCTACTCTTTATGTTGATGATGTGTCAGTGCTTCATGAAAGAGTCAATAAAGTAGATTTAAGGGCAAAGAATGAAGTATTTTGCACTGTTCAAAATAGCAAACCCATAGAGCTCAACATTGACACAAGTTCCAAGTGCAATGTTATGTCAGCAAAAACATTTGCTAGATTATGCAAAGGTGTAAGGCTTGATTTGGCAAAGTGTACAAAGCTTGTTGCATATGGAGGTGAAGAATTTCAGACCAAGGGCTCAGTAGTGCTTTCATGTTACTCCGCTGGAAGATTACAGGTTCATAGGTGTTCACTTAGCTAATGACCACAAGGGCCTTTTTAAGCCTAGCCATGCATCCCAAGTCTCTGACCCTTGATAAGTGTAAGCATGGGCCTGGGAGATGAACCATTTACAGGTTACCTGTTTGCATCAGACACATAGGTGCCAAACCAGGGTTTAACGGATGCTATGACTTATTTTATGTGGTCAAGAGACATGTCCAGTAATTAGGGCTCAGACAGTTTGAAAATGGGACTGCTTTCATTTAATAAGGAAGTCCACCAAGTCAAATTAAAAGACCACTACTCTAATTTTGCCCAGCACATTTTTCTACCTATGCTGATCTTTTGAAGACAAACTAGGCAAACTTCCAGTTGTGTACTCCATGAAGTTAGACCCAGAAGTCAGTCCAGTTATCAAGCCAGCATGAAAAGTTCCCATAACCATGCAGGATGGAGTCAAGGCTGACTTAGATAAAATGGCGTGACAAGGTGTGATTTGTCCAGTTGACACTCCAACTGAATGGGCATCTTCCATGGTGGTAGCTTATAAGTAAAGTGAAGAAGTCACAGCCTTGATGCCAAATGCCACTTTCCATCTTAGATGTAGAGAGATCATTTTGGCAAATTCAGCTTGACAAAAAAATCTTCATTGTTCACTACTTTCAGTACTCTGTTTGGTAGGTACAGAGTTTTGATAATTTCATCTGGGATAAATTTTGCAAATCAAGTCTTTCAACATGCAATGGAGCAACTTTTTCTGGGTATCCTTGTGCTATTATAGTAGACTACATACTAGTAAGAAGTAATGGTGAAGTTGAACATGACAAAAACCTCAGAAAGGTTCTGGAAAGGCCACATCAAGTGAATCTTAAGTACAACCCACACAAATGCATATTTAGGCTACAAGAAGTTACTTATACTGGTCATTTGTTTATGAGTACAGGCCTACAACCAGAGACTCCTAAGCAAACCAGCCATTCTTGAGATGCCATCTTCAGACAATTTTCAAGCCCTGCAATGTTTTCTTGCCTTGGTCAACTACCTAGGCAAGTTCATTCCAGACTTGAGCCAACTTTCAGTACCGCTTAGAGAGCTGATATGTAAACATGTATCCTGGTCTTGATTAGAGCAACACCAAAGAGTATTTGATGTCCTGAAACAGAGAATTAATTGTTAGTTCACCAAATCTCAGAAAATATGATGTTCACATACCAGTTACACTTTCTGGTAATGCTTTGAAATTTGGTCTTGGTACAGTCATTCTACAAGAGGATTAACCTGTTGCCTATACATTGAGAACTCTTACCCAAACAGAGATGCAGCATGCCGAGATAGAGAAAGCTTTTGGCAATTGTGTTTGCATGTTCGAAGTTCCATGATTGTTTATGGTAGACCTTTCCAGATTGAAACAGACCACCAACCTTTAGTCACTGTCTTGAGAGAACCTAAGCATTCAGCTCCAGGCCAACTGCAACGTATGATGTTGTGATTGCAAAAGTATAATTTCAATCTTGTCTACAAGAAAGGCAAAGTTCTTTATCTTGCTGATACCTTATCCAGATCACCCAGATATACCACAGAAGAGCATGAGAATGAGAACCTTGATTTTGAAATCCTGAAAGCGAGAAATTTTTCTTCCACATGTCTTGATGAGCTGACAGATCACACAGCCACAGATCAGGTTTTACAGAGGCTTACCCACTTTATCAAACAAGGATGGCCGTCAAAGCAATTAGTTTACCTCAAGAAGTGCAACTTTATTTTACATACAGAAATGTGATTTTGTCTGACAATGGTATCATTATGAAAGGTCCAAAAGTAATTGTTCCAAAGTCCTTGCAAAAAGAGTACATTACTACCTCACATCGTGGTCACCCAGAAACCAATTCTACCAAAAGAAGGGTGAGAGGACTAGTATTTTGGCCTTCTATGTCACAAGACATTGACAGAGAGCACTTTCATCTTGGTATGTGTGTAATGGTACTAAGCCACATCAACAGAAGGAACCACTTCAGCTAAACCTGATTAGGGAACTACCTTGGTCAACAGTAGCCACCAACATCTTTGAGTGGAATGGTCAATATTATTTGGGGTTAGTAGACTCTTACTCTAATTGGTTTGAGATTGAATTACTTCCTAACCTAGCATCCAGTACAGTCATTACTAAAATGAAGCATTTCACAGTACAAGGTAGCCCACATAACGTTACTTCTGACAATGGCACGCAGTTTACAAGCCAACAGTTCAAAAGATTTGCTGAAGAATGGGGCTTTACTCATGTCACAAGTAGCCCCGAGTACCCACAGTCAATTAATGTGCATGTCACAAGTAGCCCTGAGTACCCACAGTCAATGTATGTGCATGTTACAAATAGCCCTGAGTAACCACAGTCAATGAATGCGCAGTTCAAAGTTGTGCAGTTCAAAGTACAAAACAGTTACTACAGAAATCGAAATGAGAGAATAATGATGTTTTCCTGAATCTCATGAATCTCAGAAACATTCCTTGTGATAAACATCTTGGTTCAGCTGCTCAGAGACTTCTGTTGAGACAAACCAGAAACACATTACCAATCAGTAGTCAATTGCTGCTTCCATGTGTCAATAAAAACAGATCAGTGAAAGCCAATATGTTGAAGCATGTAATCCAGATAAAACCAGCAAACCACTCAATCCATTATGAGAAGGAGAAGTGGTAAGGATGCAGATTTCCAGATCTTATGCTCAAATTGGTGTCGTGAAGAATATTTGCCCAGAGCCAAGATCACACACTGTGGAATCACAAGAAGCAGAGTTTAGGTGGAATTGGAAACATTTAATATTGGTGTCTGAGCCTGTGCCACAGCACATAGCCTGTGAGAAAGACCATCTCAGAGTGACTTGTCCAGTGTTCCAATTCCAGAGGACATTCCCATTCCTGTGATGAATCCAGTAGTTCCTGATGCAAGTTGTGCACCACCGACTGTCCCTGTTGCGAAGTTTGGCCCAGATTGTTATGTTACAACATAATGGTCACATCTCTAAACTCTAACATATATGAAGTACCATGGACATGAACATTGTGTTTTGCTTCTAATGTATATTGTAATGCATGTGTAGCTCTGATATTGTTTTTTACAAAGTGCAATCTTTTTAAGAGGAAGGATATAGATGAATGTTATGTACCTTTAAGAAGCTATCCAAGGGCTTGCACAAGTATAAAAATACTGAGCACGTGTGAGCCCTGACTGCCATTTTGTATTTAGCTGTTGAGATGTAAGCATGTATATATGTAAGATTTGTCTGTTAATCAGTTTGTTTATATTTTATGATGCTGCTATCCATCCTGATGTATTAAAGCATCTAAACGAAATACCTCGCCTGCTTTTCTTTGATGACGAGTGTAAGTACATCTCTAAAAGAGCAATAGCAACATCTATTAGGAATTAAAAATAGCTAAACTTTAATAATAACAGGTATCCAACCATAAAAAATACACTGAGGCTCAAAACTGCTAGTATTTAGCTTTTGTTCTTTATGCTTTTAAGAACTTCATCAGAATACAATGCAAAACTTGGGTATGATGTTACATACAAGAAAAAATGACGTGAGCATACAGTAACCAATGGAATGCAAACAATGTTTATGTACAGTACCTATTAAGGTTAAGTGTAGTAATTTAAAATTGCCAGTAAGCTTACAAATATTTACATATACTTCACGCATGAGTTACATAGCATGCATGAATAAATGAATGTTTAATTATACCATTTGGGTGCACACTTAATACTGACAGTTTCATTTAAACCAGGGTGCATTTCAGCACCAAGAAGAAGTTGCCACTTAAGTGCTCTCAGTTCTAGAAAGACATCAGTATTTCCAAAAAATGGATCTATTTGTTCAATAATAATAAACTTAAGAGAGCCATTACAAGTAGTGGAATGCTTTGCCAAAGCATTATTAGTGTTAGCAGTTATAATGGCAGTCGCGTGTTCTTTGACTCAACAGTTTTCTTGATGTTTTTTCAACATAAAAGCAAGTGCAGGCAGAGCGCACTGCAGCATATACTACTGAAACAGTATGACAAAGTGTCTTGGAAAGCATATGGTATATGTTAGATGTTGAAAGGTGTATTGTGAACCACATATAACACAACTGTTGCAGTTAAACATGCCTTTAATTTCAGTGGTATTAGTTATAGGTTCTAACAAGAAATGTGAATCTCTAATTTTCAGGTGCATGTGACTAGATTTGGTCCTTTTAAAAGAAAAGGAAGGTGTAATACCAAAGATTTTGTGCATATGTTGAGAGTCAGATAATATCCAGTTATCAGTAATCACTTGTCTAATAAGTGACATTTCTCTTGAAATGGGTAGTGGAAAACTAAGAGACCTGTCTGAATTCTTGTTTTTTTTTTTTTTTTGGTGTCCTTAAAACCATATTTAAGGCTAGGCAAATATTTAGAGTGTCTGAGAGATGCTATTTAAGCAAAAATATTGTCAAAGATAGAGGATAGTCTCTGAGAAGAAACATGTTCTTTAACAATTTTTCTAGAACTTTAAATTCATCATCATGACTGGTTAACCTTGATATACAGATAAATTGTCTTTTGACCAAGTTCTTTTTCATGAAAAACGGGTGTTGACTTGAAACATGTAGGAAGTTATTTTTATGTTTTCTTCTGTAAACTGTTAATCTAATGTCATCATTCTGTAATATTTCTATTTTAGTATCTAAGAAGTCAATGGACTGCCCATACTTAGAAATAACTAAATTGAGGAAATCTAGATTAGTGTTCATGTCTGTAATAAAAGTGTGAAGGTTATTTATGTTGTCCTTCCACACAAAAAAATATCAACGTATTGTTTATACATTAATACGGAATTAAAATTAGGTAAATGTGTAATATTTTCTAGTTCCCAGGCACTGAGTACCAGGTTCGCAAAGGCTGGGGCTACCTTCGAACCCACTGCTATCCCCTTAATCTGTTTATAAATTGTATTGTTGAAGTAAAAGAAGTTATTAAGAAACTATATCTACTAGTGTAGTGATAGTGTTTATTTTTTTATTAGAAAAGGAGTTATATTTATTTAGTAACAGTTCTAGTAAGTGTAGTCCCTCTAGATGTGGAATATTTGTATACAATGATTCTATGTCTAATGTGACTAAAGTACAAACTGACAATTTCATTTTTTTGTTGGTCCAAAAACACTGATGGACCCAGGGAAGGCACAACTCAGCAGGTTAAAAACTTAGTTTATTGTAGGTCATAACCGCTTTTGCAGCTACTGCTGCTTCATCAGATAAACTAGCTTTTAAACAGAAATGTGAAACAGTGTAGAATCACATGACCACAACATTTAAAGAAACTCAGCTAAAATATATGCTATTTAAACAGCACATAAAACATGTACATAAGAAATCAAACAAAACACATTGGAAGCTAAATGGATCATCAGGATGAGGGGAGATTTTGGGCATGGGTTGAATGAGTTTGTACCCATTAAACCCAAACTGAAATCAAGACCACTAGCCAGATGAGAGTATTTGCCTTTGCATCTGAAATATTATGTTTTTCTTTTTCTGCTTATAGGAAGTTTTATACAGTTTTTATGTTGCATTTATATGTACATGTTTTATGTGCTGTTTAAACAGCATATATTTTAGCTGTGTTTCTTTAAGTTTTTAGCCTGGAGAGTCCTGCCTTCCTTGGGTCCATCAGTGTTTTTGGACTATTTGACTTTATTTTTGTTGGACTCTGCTGTTCTGGGAAGTTGGTGGTAGTTTTAGTGATAATGCATACAGATATGGATTATTCTTCCTTCAAACCAATGATATAAAGTGAGTGCCACAGTGAGAGAGATACTATACTTTCCTACACAATGAAGCAAAATAATTAGCATTTTCCTAGAAAACAGCACACATACTCTGTAGTACCGCAGAGTTAATGTGCATAATGCTGGCTTTCCTACATCTCACTGAGGTCAAGCACCCCTGCAAAGATGTTTTATTCCCTCCTTCAATGTTTTTTCTGCTCTGGATGAGGTTACCGATGGTTGTTTCATTCTCAGACTAGTGTCACTTACCAAGGTACATCACCATAATGTCTTTTTCTTTTGATTTACAGCAGCACCACCCTTCCTCCACAGGTAACTATGGCTGGTACCCGGGAATATCATTTTGTCACTAATTTACAAACAGACATGCATTCTGTGATTGTTGTCCTCTTGTGTTTAGCCTCACTGTAAAATGTAAATGTCTAAACGTCACAGGTTTAACATTTATATTTTTCTGACTCACTTATTTCTCCTCTTAAAGTAAGCAAGCTATCCATTGGAAGTTTGTCTCATAATCTGAAAAGTCTTCAGTAAATCTCAGGGCATCATCACTGAGTGAGTGGAGGTCTCACCATCTGTGCTAGCAGCCTTCCTAGTACAAGAATGCTGTATATCTGCATCATTGCCTGCTCAGCACAATATTAAATGCCTTATCAAGGTCCAGCTAGACCATAACAATTGTTTTACTTAAATATACCTATTCATGTCTACTTTTTTAAGCAGATAAATCTAACATATCTTGCATCATCATGTGCATGATCTTTCTATTGGGTAAATTAATTTATGCTTTATTTTAGCTTAAATTCTTTTAACTGCTCACCCTACAAATAATTCTATGAAACTTTTAGGTTCATAGGTAGGTACTAGACTATTGGCCCAAGGGCCTAAGTAAGCCTAGCCAACAAGGTTCCTTGGCATACACCACCCAAGAAAGTTATTTTCCTGTGCCACTGCCGAGCAGAGCCACAGAAGTGATCCCCGGGATGTATTTCCTATTTCCCATCCACTCATCAAAAAATCATTATGACACAGCCATTTAGTCCATGCACATGAAAAACATGTATCCCTTCTACTTTTACTTCAAATTCATGGATTGTCTATTCCTTCTCTCTTCTCTAAAATATTTTAAATTCATTCCAGAATATTAAAAACTTCTTAGCACATTTAATATAGTTTCCCTTTCTTCCCTTTTAATAACCTGTTTTTCATTTAACTTTCATATTTATATTACTCTCACACACATTAAATGTCAATATATGCAAATGTCAACTACTACACCAATCAACCATCACATACGCAAACAGAAAATATCAACAGTGTACTGATCAAATGCATGCTCTACACACAGAAATACAACTGCAAAAATTGGCAAATACAAGAAAAACAGCCTTGCACTTTAAATTTTGAAAAACTGACACACAGAAGCTGAAAAGGTTATTTACATGAGGGCTTTGCCTTTACAGCCCCCATAACCCCCAAAATATATACTAATCCCACAATCACACGACACCCATGACAGAGTAGTCAGATCAGTTAGCAAAAACACTTTTTCCATGCAATTCAACAACTCAGACATGCACCAAAAAGACAGGCTCTACTTTACTCCCAACTATCCAACTTGTCAACAAAATGAACTGCCACCATAAATATATTTCCTCAAAAATACTTAATGTGCTTAAAAATGTACAAGGTAGCTTTAAGTATAATGCCATATGGAGCACAAGAATATTCTTACTCGAGTTAACTAGAACAAGGTTTTATTTAAGAATCAGAAACATTTATTAGGTTACCTAAAAGCAGCATTCAAGGAACTTTATTCCTTTCCTATTAGACAATTTGAAGGAAGACCCTGAAAGTGTAAAATAGGAGAGCTGAGTTGAAGGTAACCTGTAGAATCTATCTTGTGGAAGTATTTGCCTACAGTGTTAGCAACTGGACCTGGGAAAGGTCTGCAGCCTTGGACTTTTGTTTTAAAGGCAGCCTATATCATGCAAGGCTGGGTAGACGTGTTCATACTTCTGCTGTCAAGTGCATATTATACAGACCTACTAATTCCTTGAAGGACTGTGTTATGTTCCAGGCTTGGTTAACTAGTAGCCATACTTCTGGAGGAATCATTAAAAACAGTGCAGTCACGGGTGGGAATTGATCAAAAGCTGGCCCTACTACAGAAACAGCTGTCTGGCTCGTCAAACTGCCAACCCTAGAACTGTACTGCTTAAGAAAAAAACTAACCAGGGGTGTTGACCAAGAGTCATGCTTGATAGTGTTTAAGTGCTTTGCCTTCATAGAGAAATGAAATGGTGCAGGCTGGTCAGAAATACTGACAGGATAGGCAAGAAGTGGAATGTATGAGACAAGTTTAAGAACGTTTTGTTAGGGTTGGTAAAACTCCTGAAGAATAAGACAAAAGTTTATAAATGGACATTTAATATAAATAAACTGGTAAACACTCAGGCAAATGATTTAAGGCATACTTCAAAGCTTTGTCTTGAACCTGATGGCAACAATAAAGCAAACATTTTAGTTTTAAACCAGATTAAAACAGATTTAGTGGGTAATATAAGAAAATAAAACTGCAAATGGATCCAAAGAATTATAAGACCGTAACTTTAGCAAAATTTTATCAGTGTTATACAATGTTGAAAACTGATTTGTCTGCTTCGAAGGCAAAAACTGCAATTAGAAATATAACATCTTCAAAGAAATAAAATTAAAAGCAAAAAATATGTTCATTTGCTACAAGTGAGTGGAAGAGGTCAAACTGAGAATATATGTGCCACTAATACAGAAAAGTGCTACTGAAAGAAACCCCCTTACTCATATATACTAACTCCACAATCAAAACAGTGGAGAAAAGAAACACCTCATACATACAGACTTGACTTTGGCCTCTGTGAATCCACATATACTCTAGTAAACTCACTTCTCCTAAGAACACCTATTATCAGAAATGACATCACATACAATTTATAGACTTCTGTAGATTTCTATCAATTGTAATTTAGCAAAAATAGTTATCAATAAAATGAGTTTTCAGTCAATTGAGTTCAAACATTTGTAATTTAGTGAAACGAGTATTCACTCAAATGACATATATATATATATATATATATATATATATATATACAGTTGCAAAGAGTGAATGCTCTTTTTCACTTATTTTTCAGCCTGACGGTTGCTTTCAATGAAATGAAATATCACACTACAGAAGGCATTGGGAATTTGCCCTTTTACCTGGTTGTTGTGCGATTTTGGAATTGGTATATATAATTAGCAGCAGTTGTTGGTGGAAGGGGGAGGGGGCAAAGACCACATATGTCAGGTTGCAGGGGAGCTCATCTCCCTTCAAAAAAAAACATTTTTTTCTGGAATTCAGTCATTTTAAATTTGTTGTGAAATTATAGCACTGCGCATTTGTTCTTTGAAGAGGTCAAAATTTGATGAAAGAATCAAATGTGTGCATGTGTATGTACAATATATACATATATATATATATATATATCTATATATATATATATATAGCTACAATTAGGAAGCGTGAAGGCTCACTTGAGTGAATGCTTTTTACTTTATATTAAAAAAAAAAAGCTGAGTTTTGTACAAGGGGATAAGGGTATTTGCCCTCATCACCCTGTTGTGTGAGCTCAGAGTTAATATTGTGTGTATATATATATATATATATATATATATATATATATATATATATATATATATATATATATATATATATCAAGTAGGTGGTGTGGGGGGGAATAACTGTTAATTTTTTTTGAGTGTTCACTCATATGAATGTTTGTTTTAAACTGATCACTGTGGGTGAGATGTACATCGTCTGGGCCAGTGATCAAGGAACTTTAATCCTCACCATGGACACCAGTGGGGAACTTTCGCAATGAGAAAAACCAGACACAGACAGTATTTTCAGATGCAGTCCTCTGCATCAAGAACAATTTCCCTTAAGAGCACACAGGGAATGCACTCTTCAGTCCCAGAGCTGTGCTTCCTGTTTGGGCCCCAAATAAGACTCCCCACTGACCACTACAGAGCTCATTCCTTTGGCAGACTGCTCTAAGCCATGTCCCTCTACCACCCATCTCTCTGAAATCAGAGCTCTTATTGTCCGTGTTCAATGTAGCTTTCACAAACACACTCTGAGATTTGATTTTCTCACACACACAACTGGGAAAGGCTGGCACAGCTTAACCAGACACCTACACCCAGACTATAAGATAGATTTACTGCCACCAGAACACCCAAAGCCAGGTACTTTGGGTACCTTGATAAGAGCCGTAATTACATTTACGAAAATTAATACTTACCAAACGGTAGTGTTTAATCAAGCAGCAAGACTTTCAGGAACGAGAAGCTACAGGGCCACTAAATAAATGCAAGTACTCTCACAGGTTAAATATTTTTCTAAAAGCCCAGCCACAATGAAATGTTTGCATACATTATACAATATACTATTTACTATTATACTATATACTATTCCTTTTAGAAATCAAGATTTCATGTTATATTAGCTATGTTTCTCTACCCTATGTTCTTGTATTATAACTGATTACTTGGTTAACATATAGGCTCCTGATTGTTTAAATGCTTATCTAGTATTTGTATCATGCTGTGCTGTCAGTCCTAATCAAATGCTGTGAAACTATGTTCTATGTGGAGCTTTTCTCCCCGAGCCTCTGCTGAAAAAGGAAATGTGTCCAGTCAGACCTTCCTGATAATCAAATGTAAGATGAAATAAAATATATATAAATATATTTAATAATAAAGAAACAATAACATAATAATATCTATTAACAATAAACACAAGAGTTTTAGTTACAGGAAATAAAAAAAACACAGTCAGATACAGAAAAAAATAACATTTAGCTAATCAAGAGTCAGATACAAAAAAAGAAATTTAGCTAACCTCACTATATTTTTCTAATTGAATGAAGAATTACTGTTCTCTAGTTAATTACTAAAGGAGGGCAAGAAGAAAGTGGATGGG
This sequence comes from Protopterus annectens, assembly GCF_019279795.1. Taxonomy (NCBI): domain Eukaryota; kingdom Metazoa; phylum Chordata; order Ceratodontiformes; family Protopteridae; genus Protopterus; species Protopterus annectens. The sequence goes on from NC_056743.1 coordinate 199,945,993, forward strand.
TGGCTTGTCATGTCCCAAAATAGACTGTACACTTCACATCTCCCATTAGTATTCAAATTCATTTTCATTGCTGGCTACAGGATGACATCATGGGTTCATAGGTATGAACTAGGTTAATGGCCTTGGAGCCTGTACAAACCTAGCCCATAGGATTAACCATGATCCCTGGGATGCATTTTCTATTTCCCATCCACTAATCAAGGTTTCTCTTGAAGAAGGCCAGTGAGGTGCTCTGTTTGACATATATGGGAAGTCTATTCCATAGCAAGGGCAGTCTCTGGGTTATGAACCTGTCCCTCCAGCACGCTCTGTTGATTGAGGTAATGAGGTTGAGGTCACTGGAGCATGTGCAGTGGAAAGATTGGGATTTCTTTAGATGTAGCATTTCTAACAGAGCTGGATCAGACATGGCTTTGTATGTCAAGCAGAGATCGCCTCTAAGTAGGTGATATGAGACAGAGAATAGTTGGAGTTTGAGTCTGTCCATATAGGACAAGTGCTTAAAGGCCTAAGAACCACTTTGTGAGGCACTTTTGTGGCCTCTCCAGTTGTTGCAGGTGTCTAGTGATGTACATACCAAATGGGGCATTATACTCAATGACTGGCCTAATGAGGGAAGAGTAGAGGGAGACAATGACCTCTTTCTTCCTGGATGGAAAACCCTTAGTAATGAGATGTGCCACATAGGACTTTCTGACCATAGTGGCAATGTGGTTGTCAAAAGATAAGCTGCCATCAGCCTGTGTTCCTAGATCTTTTATAACACCTTCTGTGCTCAGTGGACTACCGTCGATGTGGTAATTCATGGGAACTGGGGTTTTTTCCCAAAGGGGTTTGACAAAATATTTTGGCACTGAGCTTAAGGCCATGGTTCTGACACCAGTCAGTCTCAGTGAGGCCTTTCTGTAGGATGTCAGCATCACTTGGGGAGTTAATAATAGCTCCCAACTTGCAATCATCTGCAAACTTTGTCAGCCAGAGACTCTTTGTGTTCCCCTGGACTTCAGAGAAGTAGATACCAAACAGGAGAGGACCCAGGACCAAACCCTGTTGGACTCCACTCATAACTGGGTCAGCAGTCTGACTTGGAGTCCATTACTTTCACACTGTGGGTTCTATCTGTGAGCCAGTTTGCAACCCACCTAGTGATACAAGGGTTGATGCCTAGCTTAGCGAGTTTTTCTATGATTCCTGAGTGGGGAGTGGTATCAAACGCCTTGGCCAGATCAAGGTAGGCTGTATGAACCACCTTGCCTTCATCCACAGCTCTGGTGACTGACTCAAAGAAGTTGACCAGGTTGAGCAGGCATGATCTACCCTTCACAAAACCAAACTGTGTGGGATCCAGAGTTTGGAGATTCCCTATATGCTTGTTTATTAGGTCCATGATGATGCGTTCCATAGCTTTGCATATCAGACTCATCAGGCTAATGGGGTGATAGTTCTCAGGGTCTGTAGTAGCTCCTCCTGTGTGGAGAGGGATGACTGTAGCAGTGCACCATTCGGTAGGGACAAAGCCTGAGGTGAAGCTGTGATTGAACAGGGCACATAGGTGAGGTGCCAATTCACTCTGTAGTTCATGCAGAGCACAGCCAGGGATATTGTCAGGTCCCATGTAGGATGTATTCTTGGCCTTGGACAGTGCTGTTTTAACCTATGCAGCAGTAATACTGGGTGCCTGTCAATCTACTGGTATTGTGATTGGTCCTTTGGGGGGGGGGGGTAAAGTTAACACTAAATCTGTTGGCCAGTATATTGACAATATCTGTTGGCTCAGTATAGGAGGTACCATTGTGCAGTAGCTCAGAGCAAATCTGGGTATTGCCATGGAGATTCTTCACATAACTATAAAAGGCCTTGTGGTTGTCTTTACTACCTGCTGCAATTCTGTTTTCATAGCTAGCTTTAGAGGATTTGATGAGGGATCTCAACTTTTTGTTAAGGCTGATAAGGGAGTTTTTCCAGTCTTGGGACTTCACCTTATTCCGCATCAGTTTCCTCCTTCTATTGTAGAGTTTGTTTATGGCAGGGTACCACCTGATTGGTTTCCTTTTTTTGGAGGAGAGCGTCTTGGTTCTATTGGGTATGGCGAGATCCATGCATTTGTGCACATGCTTGTGCAGTACATTGGTGTATGATTTGGTGGTCATGCAACTATTCTCCATTTGTATAGGTGCCATGAAGTTAGCCACCTTTGTTTTTAGGAGCCAAAAGTTAGCTTTGGAGAAGTTTTTCATGGTGGTTACCTTTGCAGGGGGGAGGGATGTGGATTTCCAGGGTGATTCATTTGGGGTCAGATATAACCAGGGAGGAGCTAACTATTGGTGTAGAGCAACAGTTGCCCATGTTTGTAATGACCAGGTCAAGGATGTTGCTATCTTTACTGGGGAAAGAACAAGCTGGTCCAGGGATTTGAATTAATGAATTCCAGGAAACACTGGGCAAGTGTACTGGTACATGAGCAGTTTTCCCAGTTAATGGAGGGGTAGTTGAAGTCACCCAAGTATGTGTGTGTTAGGTTTAACCAAACATGATGCTATGCAGGTAGGTTGATGCACGGCCAGAACCATTCAAATGTATACCACAGGGCCAGCAGTATATGATCCGGAAGTCACAAAATAAGATGAAAATACTAAATTAATAGCATATAACTGGCTGAAAACAGCCCTTTATTTGTGAGACAGACCGGTTTCGGCAACCAATGCCTTCTTCAGTGTATATTGTTGTGTGTATGTGTTAGGTTTAACCCTAATATTCTCCAATGTGCTTAGGAACATGGAGTCTTGGGACATTGTTGGGGACCTATAGCAGGCTACGACCTGAACTTCTGTCTTACCCAATGTTAGCTGCACCTTTAGTATCTCTGATGCATTATATGTTGGGCTACCAAGTATGGAGGTGTGCGTACATCTAGTCAACTGACTGTGGTTCCCACACTACCCCCTCACTAGAAACTAACTCAGGATCTGGCACTGATGTGTCACACTACACACACAGAATTTTAGGTAAAGTTTATTTCAGCATCTGGAAACTGGAAATAAAATTCCAACACTTCCTGCAGATCTGGCAGCATTCAGACCTGAGAGATACATTTTTTATGGCCTAAACCAAGTCCTTTAAGTTCAGGCTATTTTCCGTAAGGTTAGCTAGGCTGAGCTTAACTCCTTCCCTTCCAGTATCCTCTGTTAAAATACACACATTTCATCAGTTACAACAGTACAGTTTGACATACATGTATATTTCTTTTCTGTCCAGCAGGACCCACTGTTTGCACATTTTTAACACAAGCAACTTTATAAATACATTTTTAGCACAAGCATCTATACAAATCAGTTTGATAGTCAAATGACATACAATTCTTTACAAAACTCCAGATAGCTATTCTGGCATATGTTACACATGCACTGCCCTGTTCACTCCCTAGCACACCTAGCATTACCTCACATTATTTCACTATTTCATGACACACACAGAAATACACACATCAGAGGTTGTTTGCTTTCACTGAATCACAATTGACTGAACACATTTGACTGAATTATGATTGAAAGAAAACTATAATGTAAAAAAGTAATGATTCACTGTCTGCTTGCTGCCCCTGCAAAAACATTTTTAAGTTATGTTTGGTATAATAAAGGTTTCTATGAAATGTGTTTGTGCATCAGCAGTGATTCACATTTTAATACTTTCCCCTCTATTATGTGACTGTGGAGTTAATATAGTTAACTAAGGGGGTCGTGGGAGCAAGGTCCACTACATCAGGGGGTCCAGAAGGGGTTTGCTCCCCTGAAAAAAATACACTTTTAAAGTATGTTTGGTATAATCAAGTTTTTTCATCAAATGTGTATTTCTGTGAATTGAGTATTCAGTCAAATGCATTTTCAGTCAAATTTGTTCAGCCAATTGTTATTCAGTCAATACAACTACACTATCTGAGGATCCTGGTTTATCTACATGTTATCAGCTATCTAATTTGGCTCACCATCAAAAATTAAATATTGAAAAAATATTTACAGCCGCGGTGGTGCAGCGGTAGCATTGTCGCCTCACAGCAAGAGGTTCTCCCGTTCGATTCTCAGCTGGAGCACCTTCTGTGTGCAGTCTGCATGTCCACCCCATGGTAGAGTGACGTTCAAAAGACATGCATGAATGGGCATGCCTTTGGTGAAGGTTGGGCGTCAAGCTGGCACCTCGGCACAGTGAAAATCTACTGCCAATCATTAGCAGACCGGAGTTCTGCTGTAGCGACCAAGAGCTGAAAAACCTAAAAATAAATTTGTTGCACACCCCTCAAATCATTTGAAATTACATACATATATATAATTACATATATATATATATATATATATATATATATATATATATATATATATATATAAACTCCATGGTCACAACACAGTGAAGAAAAGAGGGAAAAAAACACCACCACCAATGGCTAGCACAATGCACTGTGATGAAACTCACAGTGATAAGTTCTCACATTTATGCAACTCGACCACCAGTCCAGCTAGGTAAGCCATTTTAATATCTTTGCTATTCTTATCGTCCATGTCATTCTGTGCAGTTCTCTCCCTCTTCCTCAGCCTTCCCCCTGAATGTCACCCACTGTTGCTACATTCAATGCCTGCTGCAAAGCTATGTTTTTAATTCTTTCCTACTGTTTCAGAACCACTTCAGTAATATAAAGATAACACAGGGTTGTTTCTGAGATTATGTTCTAATGTATGCCCTGATCTATGAAAGTTTACAAAGTATATGGAAATTGTTCCATCTGAACTATTTTATCTACTAGTTGTAATTTTAATAAGTGGGAGAAATTTGGAGTGTACTGAAAAAAATATCCTACTGCCAGGGAAAGAAAAGTTATCAATGGGCATCTATACGAAGAAAGCAAGGCAAGGAACAAAATGCACATTTGTTACAAAATGTGAAGTTGCACAGATGGAAGAATTATCTTCTCCAAAGTTAAGTGGCCTCGGAGTCAATTATTTTAGATATGGTGAATATGTCTCCACGGTGGTGGTGCTGCAGTAGCGTTGTCGCCTCACAGTAAAACGCTGTCCGGTTTGATTCTCAGCTAGAGCGTCTTCTGCGTGGAGACATGCATGAATGGGCGTACCTTCGTTGAAGGTTGTGCGTCAGGGCTGGTAACTCAGCACGTAAAATCAACTACCAATCATTAGCGGACTGGAGTTCCGCTGTGGCGACCCCAAACCAGGAAAAGCCGAAAGACACAAACATGGTGAATGTGTCTGCATGCAAGGTAGGGGATGGGGATTCCCCAAATAACCATCAACTGCTTTACAAGGTAAATGCCATTTTGTTCTCTTTCTTGATATATCACTCATATTTGTCATTTATACTGACACCTATATCCTCTTTCCTATTCTGATATATGCCAAGGTACTATAAATACACATATGGCAAACTAAAGAGCGAGACTGAACAAAATGTGGCCCAATAACTTACCCAGTGAATAAAACAGCAAGAGTTTTGGTTTAAAACTTTATTAAAAGGCAGATAGATTGCAAGTCTCTACGATTTAAACATACTTCACAGTAGAGTGATCTACCAGCTATATTTATCTTTAATGTCCAGTAATTACGCCAGCATAGGAGTAGCTGGCACAAGTAAATTAAATCAAATAACCACTTTAACATGGATGGGATGATTTCAAATATGGCTGCATTGTCAACATTTTAAGCACGAAAATGGATGCAAGCCTTAGCAAAGATTTTTTTTTTCAGACCAATTATTTTTATCATCTTAAATGACAGACACATGTTTGGCTTCTCAGCTTCAAAAACTGCAGCAATCTGTCTCTTGCTTTACTTCAGAAAGGCAGTGTTACGTGCATACATGCTTCCAATCAGCCTAGCATTTCATTTTTATTTTGTACAAACTACTTCAGGAGTTAAAATCATTTAATGCTTTCGTCTGTAAATACAGAAAACACTTTTTCAGAGTTCATTACAAAGGCAGGGTACACGGCAGTTTAAATGCAAATGGTTTGCATAGTTTCAGCATAGGAAATAGTCACTGCTTATGGTATTTTAATTCACTATGGCTAAGAAAAATCAGGACAATTTTGACAGTGATCTCTAGTTTATCTTCAACAGTCCCTTTGAAAATAAAACAGATACTCTCTTCAGCAGTTTACATGAAGCCCAGTTAAATTAATCCGATTGTTAACTACTGGCAGAAATCCAGTTCTTACATGCAGCCACTGTGTCTCCTAAGTCGTCGTAAATCTTTAATTGAATCTGACAAACCACTTTCAGGCGGCAGCCTAAGGTGCATTTCGCAACCTGTTCTGTTCTACACTCATAAAACCATAAATATCTAAAGAAATAAGACAGTGCCTCCAGCCACAGATAGGACTGTCAAGGACAGGTTGCACTTGGTAAATTCCACTCTAAGGTAAATTTTAATGCATGTCCTTTTAGATATATTTGAATAAATCACATATTAGAAAAAGCAAGACAGCCTCCTTATTAAGTTAATTGTTTTATGTATATAAAGCTGCACAGAATCCTTAGAAATGTGCTTAAAAATGTCACACCAGCAGCAGATGATATTAAAACTTTGTTAAAGTAAATAAACATAGTTCTAACATTTTAGAGTGACTTTTATACACATAGCTGAAAACATTGGTTAGAAACCTTTAAGTTCTAATTTATGTCTAACAAACAATAATAATGTTCCAGTCCACAACCATGTTAGTTGAGAGTCATATGGTGTATCATAGAGTTACCCATTTATGCTATGCAGTGTGGCCTTAATACTTCAATGAGTATGTTGCAGTATCAGAACCTACATAAAGAAGGGGACAGCATGAAAATCTATATATTGCTTGGAATAGCTACAGAAATGCTTATGCATTTACTAAGCATTGTACATCAAAGGTAAATACCTTTAAATAAGTAGGATTACCAGTATGCATTCTAGTGTGCAGCAATCTTACTTCTGATATCAGCAGGTGATAGAGTTATACATTTTTGCCAAGCTTAAGGCCTACTGGCTTTCAAAAAGCTTGATTTCTGTTTTCATGTGACAACATATATGCCAAGCCTTTTTGAAATTGGTTAACTGCTTTCTTTAATGCACTAGGAAGTTTATTACAGACTCAGGGCAGATACATGTAATGTACATCTCTTCTTTCAGTATTATTAATCTTGATGTTTATTCAGAGATAATGTTATATGCTCCAGCCACATGTTTTCATTCAGGACTATATCATGTAATACCTTGAAGAAAACATGGAGATGGAGATAACTCAGCCTCTGCGCCTCCAAAAAAGACAGTTCTGCTAGTCTGTCTAGACTTTGATTTCTAACCCTGTGTGTGTTTTTTTTTTCTTCACTAGGAACCTTTACATTGATTCTAAGTGATATGTTTAATTTTGAAGTTGTGAAAGGTGGTGGTATATTTAGTAAAAGGGCTGATTACTGAAACATGGATGAGTTATATCTTCCCTATTTTAACAAGGCATAGCTTCAGGTTTATTATAGGTTACTCATGGACAGCCTTAGGTCAAATGGTGCCATAACCACCTGCTGCCCCCCCCCCCATGGCTTCATATATATATATATATATATATATATATATATATATATATATATATATATATATATACACACACACACACACACACACACACACACGCACACACGTGCAATTTTAATTGTAGAAATTCATCTGGTCGAGACCATGTGGTTGGCGAAAAAGAAATAGCATTTTTGCAGGGGGCAAGGTCCCCTGCACCCCAACCACCTCCCCTGCCAATTATATATACTAACTGGAAAAGGGTGTATTCCCTGATCCCCCACTGTACCATGATCTCTGTGCAACTTGGTTTCTTTTTCATAGCTGGTTTTCAGATTCCCTTCAGGTACCCACACCAGAGCCATGGTTTATATGATTATGTAAAGAAGACATCATTCCCCCAACTCCAACATCTATGGGTCCATGTTCAGCTATCAAAAACAAAAAACGTGAAAGGCTAAATACCGAACATTAAACATCAAAAACTGAAGTTGGCAAACAACTACTTCTATGAAAATAAATTCACTGAATGGCCATAGATGGCCAACAACCAGGAAGTAATGCAATGCATAAGGTAAGTGAATGGAAAAATTTTAAATTTGCCCTATTCCCCCAACTATAGTGTTATCTTTGAGTTGGTATATATAGTTAGGCAGAATGTGGGGGGCACAGCCTCCACCTTGGTTGGTTGTGTTCGTAATGTTGGTAGACAATGGCCACTGGACGAATTTATTTTCATTGAAGTATGTGTTCGCTAATTTTACAGTTTGATGTTTCACGCTTGGTATTTTGCATTCATGTTTTTTTGTTTTTGATAGCTGAACATAGACCCAGCATCTTTAGATCCTATGCCTTCAATGGAAACAAGCAACTGTCAAATCCATACTCAAACTCACAAAAGATCCTAAAGACTTCAATATTAATATTCTCATCTTTAAGGAAAATTATTGAACTTATTTTTACACAGTTAGTGGACTACTCTGAAAAATAGCACCCCCCCCCCCCCAGTACAGTAGCAGGATGCAGTGCCATAACTGGCCTGTATACATAAACTGATATGTTACAAAACATGGACAAGGGCCTTCTCACTGGTAAAGTATAATGCTTCAATCTTAGCCCAGAAAAAGAACTTCCTGTTATGTACAGGAATTAGGTCTGACATACTTTCTTGGCTCAAAAGCTTCATTAATAATGCACAGCTAAAAGTCCAAACTGGGTAGACCTAGCCATCTTTCACCCTCAGACAAACAAAGTTTACCTCATATCATTCACCTTCTTTGTTCTCTATTCATAAATAATCTTCTCTCAGGCTTCCTACAAACTTATATCATCCTGTAATAAGATGGCATGGCCATGTTTAACTCAAACATCTCCCAGTCCAATATTACCTCACCTCCCCATGTCTCTCAAACACCACACACAAACTTTAGTCCAGATTCATCAATGCCTACACTAACTGTACATGATCTGTATTCAAGAGCATTTCTACCATATTTTTTGTGCTTTCTAGTCACTCAGAAAGATTACATCAAGTGTACACACAGTCTTCACTTTGTGGTAAGCTTTAGGAATCTCCCTCAGTAATTAAGGCTGCAAGAAAATCAAAAGGAAAACAAAAACTAAGATGAAGAAGGTGCGAGTTATGCTTGTGTTTTCTGTTCACTCACAATGGTGTGCACTTAGTGTAGCCATTAATGAATCCCAAGGGGTATGTTCAGCACCAGAAAAAAGCCATCTCCAGTCCTTCATAATTGAAAAATTCACCATAATAATAAACTACTACTAGAAACTACACAGTACTTTAAATATCTCAGCATCTGCTTTGACCAGTCTCTTAACTGCCAATTCCATGTCAATGTTACAAACATCAAAATCAATGACCCCCCCCCCCCCTTATATTGGGCAAAACACACACACACATATATAATACACACACACATACATACACACACACTTCCACTCACCAGAGAGGAGAAATGTGATCAGTAGAGTTTTGCTTGCACAATTCAAATATTATAGCAAATGCATTTAAGATAAATCTATTAACTCTTCATATATCAACCAATCATATTTGCAAATTCATCACCCTAGCCAAAGTGAAATGGCTTTCAATAAAACAAATGTATACCCTGTTTCTTGCATGCATTACATACAAATGCTCTGAAATCTTCCACTTACTTGCTGGTTTACTTACTGAAAGAACTACTGCCTACAAGCCCTAGAGCTCAGTCCTCCTTTAGTCTATCCATTTCTTCATTAGAAACTCCACTCAGTACAATTTATCAATAATGGCCCCCCTCAAATAGTGGAATCACTTCCAGCACACCTACAATCTCTCTCCCCCTTTTATAAATTAAGGTGCCACCTAAAAGAACGCCTATTCAAAGAATCAGGGAACTTGCCTGTGACTCCAGATAGCTTCGACAAACAAGACAAACCAGCCCTCAAAGACCTCATTTCAGCCTTACTCAGCATTAAGATCCCTCCACTCTAACAATAAACATCTACTACAGGTTACAAAAGCAAAAAACTCAGCAGGAGAATCACTTTTTTCCAGCCACACGTCTAGGCTCTGGAATGCCCTACCAAACTCAATAGTGACTATTCCCTCAGCTAAACAATTTAAAATGCTCCTAAAAATGCACCTTGCAAATTCCTGCGTCTGTCCCTGTAGCCCCCCCCCCCCCCCCAGGATAGGCCATTGCACATACCACTCTGTTCTTCCATTACTTCTAACCTTGCTTAACAGATTTGTGACCAAATCTTTAACAGCTGAAGGCTCATCACACATTATTGATATTTATGTATATTTATCAACTGCCAAGCCAGATATTTCCTCATATTTGTTAATACTTTGTATAGAACTATATGATCTACTTGGCGTTATATCTGCAGTGTCTAACAATGTTTTATTCTCCTTATTTTTATTACTATAATGTTCTACTTGATGCTATATATTTATAGTAGTTATGTCTAACACTGCTGTTTTGTCTTTAATATGAATTACTTCTCTCTTTTAATACATTGTACTTCAACTTTTACAATGCAACTTTATGACTTGGATCTTATCTCCCCTAGCCTCCACTGAAAAAGGACACATGTCGAGCTGGACTTTCCCTGTAAACAAATGTAAAATAAAGTAAATAAAAATAGACATCACATAACAAATTATTACCATTCCACACTAACTTCTTTACAAGAACGATTTCTGTAAGACAATCCATGCATATTCTCAATTGCCTCAGCTTCTCCAATACCATCTACCAATCCTATAGACCTATTTAGTCTTCCAAAAACATTCTTCCTGTATATTTCACTTCAGTCCCATCTGTTCTTGCCCTTCACCATTTCCTCCTACCGATATTCAGTTAACTTTCTGCAGCTCTCACTCTAACCTCTCCCCCCTTCTTTCCCACCCTTCCCCACTCTTCCTTTATGTATTACTTTTTTTTTTCACTTCATGCTCTACAAAGTTTAATCACACAAATGCAGATTACCACATTAGTACAGTATACTGCATGACATTATAGTACCATTTAATTGTGTAGCCTTGCTATGTATATATCTACTAATTACTCTATTTATACTTTTTATGTTTCTGTTCATTTTGCATTATTTTATTTATCCTTTGTTGACCAGGTTTGTCTCACTAAGCTAGTGGCTTCTCTTCAGTAGATACCTGAGGTGGTAATTATACTACTAGGGGAAATTTGGCCAGGGCATTGGGGAACTTCCCCTGCTTCTTGTTGCAAGTGGGACCCATTTTGCAGGAGCACTTGTTTCCATTCCATTTGCAGTAATGGCCTGGAGAAACAGGGATGCAGATGAATAGAGGATGAGATAATAGACTAGTGGCAAAAATGGAGGAGAAAGCAAACATTGAGACCAGAGAATGTGCGCAGGAATCTGAGGAGGTGTTTTAAAGAAGTATGTTTGATGGAGATGAGTCAGCAAATGATAATCATAACCCTCCAGCAAAAAGATTTACTTAAAGAAATGGTGATGCAGAGTGAGACAGAACATGAAGGAAATATTTCCTAGGAGAACATTATGGAGAAAATGCAAAAGGAGGATGCAGAGATAATCCTGAAAAATGGTGGTGAGATGGAAAAGAAAACACATGCAGAGAAAGTAAAAGGTAAAAGGTAAGTAGCAGAAAAGGTGGCAATGGAAAATGAAAAATGGAATATGTGGTAATGATTCAAAGAAATGGGCAGGTATGAAGCGTGGGGCAATTTAATAGCTCGCTGCGATGTAAAAGCACATAAGGCAAGAGCATTTATTCTTAACAGACATTTTGTGACATATCTTAGACTGTTTTTTCAATGGAAGTTGTTCTTGGAGAACATGAAATAAAGAAAGATGGTAACCCATAGAACAACTGTGTGATAAAAAGCACTTAACAGGGAAACCAATAAAATTCATGTACAATTTCAAACAGAGATTGAAACAGACTTTGAAAGGACATATAAAAACTTTAAAGTAGTACTAGACATTGCAAAAGTTTATGACAAAAAGGGTTTATGGGCTGGTGGATGGGTTTGTAATATTGTATTAAAAATAGAAAGAAAACATTTACCAGCCATGATAAATTTGAAGGTGAATATGGGTGTTGTAAAATACTGGGGACAACAAAAAAAGGTTTTGTGAAAAAGGAAGACATTGAAAAGTAACTGTGCCAAAAGAAAACATTGCATTTGTGGGAAAATTGGACATGATGCAAAAAATATGAATTGAAATGTTATAAATGTAACAAAATTAGACATTTATGGGTGCATTGAAAAAAATTAAAATAAGAGTAAGGAAAAAGAACAGGAAAAATTTACTCTGAAGAAAATTTTAGTAATAGTAGGAATAGAAGAAATATTAGAGGAGAAGAAAAATAAAGAGGACATAGAACAAGATTGTAAAGTTAGTGATGAAGATGACAAATTGTGAGGTAGCAAAAGAAAAAAATCTGTTGGTAGAGGGGTAAAACGGAAAAAGAAAATGTAAAGAGATAAGTAGAAAAGAAATGGAAAGGAAACAGATGAAAAAATATATACAGCTAATCATTGGAGTTGGTCTAATAGTTAAGGTGTCTGTCTCACAGACACAATGCACAGTGTTTGATTCTCACCTTTGGAAGTGAAACTGGATAGACTTAGAATTGCTTATTAAGAAAGTTACTTTAGAAATTAGCTATGAAGTTACAAAACTTGAATCTAAAAAAAAGGGAAATAGAAACTTTTAGAGTTCTTTCTGTAAATGCGAATAGTATTAACATAGTAAGAAGAAAATGGATTTTGGAGTGGTTTAACTTGTGATGTGGGTGTAATTATATTAGAAGACCCAGGTTTTTAACAAATGAAAGCTGAAAAACAGAGAAATTATGGGGAGGAAAGAATCTCGAATTTGGAAATGAGAGATGTTCTGTAATAGCTGTATACTGTAGAAATACAGTAAATATATTAGATGTAACTAGCAAAGATTGGAAAATGAACCACTGTAGATTTAAAATAAAAAGAAAGTCTATAAAAATAATATCATATGCTTTTACTGATTGTAAAAGAGAAAGCTTATTTCATCAGATTTTAGACTATGTATTAGTAAATATGAATATTATAATAGGAGACCAACTGTGGTTTTAGATTAAGCGTAAAAAGAAAATAAATATGAGAAAATGTTAGACATTATAAGATGCGGTAAGTTAAAACCTTGGGACAAAAATTCATATACTTACCAAAGGGCTATGTATAGAACTGAAATAGATTATTGTATAGTATCAAAAGGTTTAGTTATATGAGAAGGGGAGGCAGTTGAAATAGGATTTTCTGATCATCTTGCAATATGACCAGAGATAAAGAAAAACAAGGAACATACAAATAAGGCAAAGGAATAAAAAGGATAAATGAGAAAGCTTGGAATGAAGAAGGAAAGAGACAAGTTACAGTTATGGAAAGTTAATATTATGAGAACATTTTTTAAAAATCAGTCTGAATGGTGGAGGATATTTTAAGGAAAAATTAAAAAATTTTTTTTACAGTGGCAATATATGAGAAAATTAGATTAAGAAAAATATAAAAACATATGATGCATTGGAAGATTCAGTACATGATGATAGAAAGCACTTTGGCAAAGAAAGAATTTTATGAAAAACCAAGAAAAATTACAGGAATTGTCATATAAGCAAAGATAAGTGGCAATATATGAGAAAATTAGATTAAGAAAAATATAAAAGCACATATGATGCATTGGAAGATTCAGTACATGATGATAAAAAGTACTTTGGCAAAGAAAAATAATTTTATGAAAAACATCAAGAAAAATTACAGGAATTGTCATATAAGCAAAGATTTTTTTTTTACAAAGAAGCATCAAGTTACTTAAGCAGATTAGTAAAGGAAAATTGTAATGTAGAGAGAGAAATAAATGTAGGAGAAAAAGAATGAACTCCGGAAAAGATTATGAATAGTATAGTACAATATGTACAAGAAATGTTTGAAGAAAGGAAAGAAGGTAGTATAAAAACATGGAAAGTAAAAAAGTTAACAAAAAAAGACAAAAAAAAATGGAAAAGAACATTTCTTTAAATGAGCTAGATAAAATATTAGGGCAAGTACATATAGATTTGGCTGCATGACCAGATGATATAGGGTATGAAATGTATAAAACTTAAGGAATTGGTAAAAATATATTGTTTAAATTTTGAATGAATGCTTAAATGAAGGTTTGATGTATAAACAATTATGTAGGAGAATTCTTAAATTCCTATGGAAGAAGGAAGTTAGAAGACAATTAAAAACCTAGAGACCAATAGAAGTGAATAATAATGAGTCTAAGATCTTTAGGAAAATAATACAAAAAGATCTGAAACTAAAATGGAAAATATGGAAGATAGCTTATAGAGTTTTATAGAGTATAAAGGGGAAGGCTTGTTAGGAATTAAAAGACAGAAATTGTGAATGATATTGTATGAATAGAAAAGAAGCAAAATCATGATAGGCAACCATAATAAGGCATTTGATACAACTGGACATGAAATATTATGGGCAATAGTGAAAGAATATAATATTAGTGATAAAGTTAAGAAAGTATTACTACTACATACTGGCATACATCAACTAAAAATACTTGTAAATGGCTGGTTAAGCCAAGGGGTACATATAAGGAGTGCTGAAAGAAAGGGATGTCCAATGAGTTGTCTACTCTTTTCATTAGTTATGAATCTAATAGTATATGAAATAAATTACTAAATGATGGAGCCAGGATATACAATATACCTCAAGCATTAACAATTTCAGTTCTGTTAACATATGCACATGACACTAACTGCAAAATACAATTTGAATAAATTTTATTTTATTTATTTAAGATTTGTTAACTTGGAAAAGTCCAACTTGGAATGAAGCCAATTTTCAGTGGAGGCCCGGGGAGAAATGTTCCAGATGCATGTCTTTGTAATGCCTTGTAAAGTAGTAGTAATTTGCATACATGTGACAAGAATGGCTTGTTTGGGGGGGAATATATTTTACAGTGAATAAAAGTTCTGTGTTAGATATAAAATCTGGGAGTAAAGATAAAAGTAGAATTCAATGGGAAAAATAAAAGAAATATAACAAATCTGTCTTTCCTGTAGAACATATAAATTATAATTCAGAAAAAAGGCTTATTTGATAAATTCAGTACTGATGGGAAAACAGCATACTTAAATGTATTAAAGTTGACAACAGTATTTGAAAAATAATTATAGCAGATTTTTTTATTTATATGGGGTTCTAGATTAAACCAAGTGAAAAGAGGAATTCTGTATGTAAATAGGAGGAGGAGATTTAGGCTTAATTAACCAAGTGGTATATGCTGTTTCATAAAATTTGTGCAAAGCGTTAAAGTAGATAAATGAAAAATATGAGAGCTTAGTAGTAAAAATGTATAAATGTAAGTGTGATAAATTTGGGGTATGGTAACAAAGAGTAAGAGGGAAAATGTGTATAAAGGAAGAAATAAAATGTTACCAAGAAAAAATATTTTTGACAAAAATAAAAAATAATATAGAAAAAGAAATGTTACAAGAATGTAATGATGAAACATTACTATGTATAACCATGGAAAAATCTAACAGATGAAAATATTACTTAATTTGCTTCTTATTTTTATAACTTTAATCAGAAAGTAGGAAGTCAAGATTTTTTGTGGAAACTGGTATTAGATAAATTACCAGCAAAAGGAAATATGCCATATAAAAAGAAGCAGCTCTGGAACATGTGTTTTTGAAATGTAAAATATTAAAAAGTTATGAGAAAAACTCTGTAAAGAAGATTTTATTTCAAAGATGTAAGACACACAGATAAAATAAACATGGATGTGATTAAATGTGGATGTCATAACAGAAGTAAAGAATATGTTAAAAGAATAGATAAAAGGTTATTTTATGTTATATGAAATGAAATAAAATGAAATTATGTTTAATGGTAAATGGATTTTAGCAGCACTAAGTAAAATCAGATGTTGGTCATGGAAAAAGGAGGAGGGTTCTAAAAGGAATAAACATTTAGTATCCTTGTAAAGGAAATTATGAATTTGTGTAATAGATTTGTATTTCTATATATGTGTACATTTGTAAATATTTGTAAATATACCATAAATAAGAGTTTTTGAATTTAAAAGGACCCTTACTCTTTTTAATAGGTGCCATAGATCTTTTACATGCATCTGAGCTACTGACAACTCAAATAGATAGGGCCTCAGTTTAATGTTTCCTCTAGACCTGAGCACAAAATGGTCCATTTTGGTCAGCCTTATGGCATTTTCTACTAAGCTAAAGAGGGAACCATTCTCCTGAGTTTCACAGATAAATCTTTAACAACTTAGTCATGAGATGACCATGAGAGGGTGGGTGTATAAATAGATAAGGCATGATGAGCCTGACATACTCATCAGTACTGGAAATTAAACAGGGGGAATACATTAAACTAGATGAGAGGTTAAAGGTTTCTAAGATGATTAGGGTGATTTTAGAAAGAAAGTAAGAGGAGATAGGGTGGACATATTAGGGTTACACAGTTTTGAAATCAGAATGGGAAAACTCAAATGATACTGGTACTTGAAGTAGAGAGTAACTCATGAACAAATTCAAATAGGAGGAGGGAATGAAAAGGAGAGGACATGGCCTACAGCTGGAAGAAACAGCTTTAGTCTCAACATCTTGAGATGTTCTGCAGTGAAAAGGGTAACTAACAAGAGTATTGAGCTGCCTTAATGGGTGGTACAGAATAAAACAATTCAATTAGTTAATACAGCACACTGCTACAACAAACAGTCTATATAAACTATAGGTGTCTTCCTTCCAGAAATGCACATATATTACACAAGCTCAAAGATGAACTAACCCCTCACCTAAACACACTGTTCAAACTCAGCCACTCCATAGGCTACGTTCCCATAGAGTGGCACACAGCAATGGTTATTCCGCTCCACAAAGGGGGAGCCACAACAGACCTTGGGAGCTATTGCCCTAGAAGCCTGACTAACTTGGTCTGCAAGGCTATGGAGTGCATCATCTTGGAACTTATTAACAGAGACATTGGGAACGTCCAAACACTGTACCCTACCCAGTTTGGCTTTGTTAAGGGCAGATCATGCCTCCTAAACCTGGTGGACTTCTTTGAGACAGTTACCAAGGCTGTAGATGAGGGAACGGTGGTACACACAGCCTACCTAGACCTCACAAAGGCATTCAACACCATTCCCCATTCTGGTATTATAGACAAGCTCACCAACCTGAACATAAATCCCTATGTCACAAGATGGGTTGCCAACTGGCTCACGGACAGAACCCACATGGTGAGATTTGCGGGAGCTAGGTCTGACTCTAAACCGCTTACAAGTGGTGTTCCCCAGGGATCAGTCCTAGGACCCCTCCTGTTCAGCATATACGTCTCAGAGACACAGGGAAAGCACAGGAGGACTATGGCTGACCAAGTTTGCAGATGACTGCAAACTAGAGGCTATAACTGACTCTCCGACTGACACAGACATCCTCCAAAAGGGTCTTACTGAGACAGATACCTGGTGTCAAAATCATGGCCTCAAGCTAAATGCCAATAAGTGCATAGTCATCCTCTTTGGAAAAAACAAAGTACTCACAAACTACCACATAGGTGGTAGTCCCCTAAATACGGAAGATGTAATAAGGGATCTTGGGACCCAAGTAGATAGTAATCTCTCCTTTGATAATCACATTGCCAAATTGGTTAGAACATCCCCAAAAGGGTTCGCATCTAGATCAAAAGAGGTCATTGTGTCCCTCTGCTCATCACTCATCAGACCCATCATAGAGTACAACGCCCTGTTTGGGATGTACCATACAAGACACCTGCAACAGCTGGAAAGACCACAGAAGTATCTCACCAAGAGGATTAATGTCCTCAAACAGATGCCCTATGCAGCGTGACTGAAGAAACTCCAGCTGTACTCAGTTGCATACTGCCTACTCAGAGGTGATCTCTGCCTGACATACAAGGCCATGTCCATCCCAGAATTGATGGACATGCTCCACCTAAAGAAAACCATATCCCCTCGAGCCACATGGTCTAGGGATCTAAACCTCACAATAATAAATAGGACATGCTGGAGGGACATATACCTGTCCCAGAGACTTCCCATGCTTTGGAACAAGATTCCAGTCTACATTAGGCAGAGCTCCTCACTAATACTCTGAGAGAAACCTTGATGAGTGGATGGGAAACCAAGTTTACCCCAGGGATCACATCAGTGGCTCTGCTGGACAGAGGCACAGGAAACTAATCTAAAGGGGAAGTGAAAGCCAACACATTCTGGCTAGGCTTATAAATGCCTTGGGCAGATAGCCTAGTACCTACCTATGAACCTCTATCTATAAAATATAAATGCAGGACAGAGACATAAGGTCAAGGCCATATTAGCCACAGAAAAATAGTTTATTTAATATTTGAGTAAGATTAGAATGCTCCTCCAAAGACCCTTTATATGTATGACCTGGGCCAAAAAGGCAAAATTACAACAATGCACATAGACATATAACACTAAATATAAACACAAGATAAAAACAGTTTGCCTTATACAGTCAATAACAGCATGAGTATTATCTTGGAAAAAACAATTATCTTAACTGTTGTGTAACTGCATACTGGTAGCTATGTATGTATGTATGTGTGTGTGTGTGTGTGTATATGTATGTATATATATATATATATATATATATATATATATATATATATATATACACATACATACATACATACATGTATACAGTGTCCCTTAAGATTGCACAGGGAATGCACACTCCAGCACTCCAGTCCTGGGGCTCTGCTTTCTGTCCAGGCTGCAAATAAGACTCCTCACTGACAACTATAGAGATGAGTCCCTAGCCTGGTGTTCCAAGCCAAGTTCTCCACCCACCTCTCTGTGAAATCACTGCTCTCAGTGTCCTTGTTCAAGGTAGTTGTAACACACACACACACAATTTGTTTTTTCACACACTCACACCCACCAGGAAAATGATGGCACAGCTTACTGTCTCTGCCACCTCCACCCAGACTATAAGGTAGATCTGCTACAACTAGAACACCCAAAGCCAACTACTTTAAGGCTTTTACCAGGGTACCCAATTGCACTTGGTAAAATTAATACTTATACATAGAACATAGATCCACAGTGCCTCAAAATAAATCCAAGTGCTCTCAAAGGCTAAATATTTTCTAAAAGACCAGCCACAAAGAAAGGTTTAGATATATTTTATAATAAATATTTTTAAAAAAACATGATACGGAATATCCATTTGCAATAAACGTGAGTTTCAATCACAGTAAACATGAAAAAACAATACAAATGGAAAGATTCGAACAGATACAGAAAAAAAAAATAGCTAATCTTACTATATTTTCCTAACTGGCTGAAGAATTACAGTTCCCTAGTTACTTACTAAAGCAAGGCAAGATGAAAGTGGATGAGTGTCTGGTCAGGTTCAAAAACAGAGTGCACACTTCACATCTCTCACTAGTACTTAAATACAATTTCAGCGTTGGCTACAGATTAACATCACATCTGGTCACGTGACACTGCAGTTCTCACAGTACCCTCTCACTAGAAATTCAGCCAGGATCCGTCACTGATGTGTCAAGTTACATGCATCCCCGGGTAGCAATTAGTTTCACCACTATGGACAGTAGAGCATGATCCTAGCCCAGGCCTTTTACATACATACATACATAGCATCCTTGGCTGCATTCAGACCTGTGAGATTTTTTTGTACTAAACCATCATTTAAATTCAAGAAGAATAAATCAAGCAGCACCTCCACAGCTAGGAAACGTACAATGGTGACAACACATTAAGCACGTTAAAACACTGAAGTTTTAATTCTTCATAGAAGTAAAATGATTCCATGACAAATTATGACAAAATGTAAAAGTCCCAGTACTAAATAACACTTTCGGTAAACCTTCTTCAGATCATAGTGTGAATAGGGACTCACTTTTTCATTAAAAATGCTAGCAGTCAATAAAAACAAAGTAATAGGACAACTCCCTTTTTTCTTTTATTCATGATTCCTCAGCCAATCAAATAGGTATATTAGCGACATACCTCTTGACTAGCCAATAGTTGGGCTCCTGGTTTTCAGTACTGGTTTCAAGGGAATTACTGCATTTAATCTAAGGGGGGGGAATCTGCCCATGGGTTGATTTATCCACTTGATTTTACACAATTCAGTTTTGTTAGAAATATCCCTTCAATAACTTTACAAACAAAAGAATGAGTAGAGAAACTATGTACATGTGAGGCAAGAGCATTATGTAGATTGCTTTTACGTATGTCATTTAAATGTCTCAAGACTCTCCTTTTAAAAACCTGATTAGTTTTGCCAACATAAAATGCTGAGCACAACATGCAGGTTGCCAAATAGACCACATTCTGGGTGCTACAGGTAGCTTTACAATTAAAGGTATATTCAAAATGTGAATTGGATGCCTGAAAGAGTTACTGCTTTCCATATAATCACATGCCAAGCAATTCCCACATCGAAAAGATCCTTTAGGTCCTACTTGCAACCACTTAGAAAAAACATCCTTAATGCACAGAAGTCTTTTAATATTCTTTTTGTTTTTATAACCAAAGCCTGGTTTCGCTCCTACAATATCTCATAGCTTTGGATCCTGAGTGAGAATTGGCCAATATTTACGTACATCATTTAAATTCATGTTATTTTTCTTAAAGGTTAGCTGGAATGAGCTTAACCCCTTCCCTTCCAGTATCCTCTTTTAAAATGTATAGATTTTATCAGTTACAATACAGTCTGATATACAGGCATATTTCTTTTCTGTCCATCAGGACGTACTGTTGATATATATATATTTTTAACACAAGCAGCTTTACAAATACATTTTTAACAGAAGCATCTGTACAAATCGCTTTGATATTCACATGAATTACAATTCCATACAAAACACCAGCTAGTTATATTGGCATATGTGGCACATACACTGCAGTACTCCCTCTGACACTGCTGTTACTTTTCAAATGACCCTGGATGACAACTGCTTTAGAAAAATGAGCCTGTCTGGGAATACATTAACCATTATCCTGTCTGAGAACCCATCTGCAATGGCATTGTGGATCCTACTACAATGCTGCACTGTCATGTCATATGACTGCAAACCTAGGCTCTGCCTTAATAACTTGACCTTTTGCTTGCTGGCTCAATGTAGCCATGTTAAGGGATTGTGGTCTGTAACCACAATTAATTTTTTTCCATACAGATAGGGCTGAAGTTTTTGCAGTGCCCATACTATGGCTGACATTCTTTGTCTACAGCTGCATAACATTCCTTTCAGGTTTGGAGTCTATGGCTGAGATGTACATTAGGGTGCTCTCCTACCTTCGAAGAAACCTGGCTGAATACAGCTCATACACCATGGTTTGAAGCATCTATCCTGCACAACAAAGTATTTGCTGTAATCTGAACTGGCTAACACAGGGGGTCCTCCCATAAACCTTTTAAGCTTTTGGAATGCCTGCTCACAAGCTGGGGTCCACACAACCTTATCTGTCATGTTCTTCCTTGTCAGGTCTGTAAGGGAGCAGCTATTGTTCTAAAATTGGAAACAAACTTTCTATAGTACCCTGCTGTCCCCAAGAATGCCCTCAACTGCTTTTTGGCAACTGAGACCAGCTATGCCTGAATAGCTTCTACTTTTGGTACTCCTGACTATATGCCCCAAGTAGGAGACCTCTGCCTTACCTATCTAACACTTACTGGGTTTAATGGTGAACCCTGCACTTTCCAGTCTGCCCAGGACCTACCTGACATGCTGATGGTGCTCTTGCCAGGAATGCCTGTAGATGGCAATATCATCCAGGTAAGTAAGGACATCATTTCCTGCTCTAGCTAGGATATGATCTATCAGCCTCTGGAAGGTCACTGGGGCATTTTCATCCCAAATGGAATCTTCATGAACTTGTATAATCTGAAAGGAGTCACAAAGGTTGACCTCTCCTTAGTGGTGCGAGTCAAGGGCACCTGCCAATAGCCCTTGGTCAAATCAATAGTGGTCAGATACTTAGCCCCACCCAGCTGATGTGGGATTCATCTGTCCTAGGCATAGGATAAGCATCTAACTGTGTAAATGTTTTGTTTTTTTTTAAGTCCACACAGAACCTTGTAGTGCCATCATTCTTTGGTGCCAGCACCACTGGGGAGGCCCAGGGACTTTTGGACTCTGGGATTACTCCCAGTTTCAACATTTCCTATATCTCCTCCCACAGAGTCTGTTGGACTCTCTCAGACACTCTGTAAGGGGCCTGTTTGAGAGGTCTTTGTGGTCCTGTATCTACATGGTGCTGCACCAGGTGGGTGTACCCAGGCTCCCCAGTAACCATGTCCCCAAACTCCTGTAAAACTGCTCGGATTTCTCGAACCTGGGTAGGGGATAGCCGCTGGGATATTGCTACCCTCTTCCACTGAGGTGTCAGTCTGAGCCTCACTGATGCGATCAGTCAACAGATCCCCTTGGATACCTCCTGCCACCCATTGCAAATACTCAGTTTTTTATCATGGTAAGGCTTCATCATATTAACATGGTACTGTTTTGTGCCCCTGCCTACTGCCTAGCAGTTTTACCAGGTAGTTAACATCACTAACCTTCCTTACCTCTTTGAAGGATCCTTCCAAAGCTGCCTGCAGCTTGTTGTGTTTGACAGGAATAATCACCATAAACCTGCAGTCCCAAAGCATACTCTCAGGCTCAAGCATTCCTGCCATACCAGACCTTTTTCTGACATTGGGCTCCTGCCAGGTTCTCTTGGGCCAACCATGAGCACCCCAAGCCTTCTCCTGAGGTTTAGAATATATGCCACAACATCCTCCTTGTCAGATTCACACTCACTCTTCCACTCATCATAAATAAAATCCAAGGGCCCCCTCATGCTATGCCTATCCAGCAACTGAAAGGGTGAAAAACCTGTGGATTCCTGAGGTACCTCTCTGCATGCAAACTGCAGATGGGACAAATATTTGTCTCACTCTCAAACTGGTCTGCAACTGCTCATAGCATGGTCTTCTGTATAGAGTTTAAACTCTCCACAAGACCATTAGTTTGGGGAGGTAGGTCTTTAGGTGCTTCACTCCACAGCACTCCCACAGACAAGGCAGTAGATCTGACATGAAATTGGCACCTTTGTCTGTTAGGATTTCTCTTGGGAAACCTACCCTGCTGGAAGTATCTAACAAAGCATTTTCCACCTTCTCTGCCTTGATGGAGGACAGAGCCACCACCACAAAATATCTAGTAGCATAATCTACTACCAATAGGATACATTTCTTCCCTTTGGAAATTGAGGCAACAGAGGCTACACAATATCCATAGCTACCTTCTGAAATAGTTCCTCAATCACATCCAAAGGCAACAAAGGAGTTTTGACCTCATCTCCTGCCATGCCTAGTTTTTGGCACTGCTCACAGGTTCTGCATTACCTTGTTACACCCTCTGCAATCCCAGACCAGTAAAAGTTTGCATAATAAATCTCTTGATAAGCTTTATATCCATCTGACCTGCAAAACAAATGTCATGGGCTAAGACTAGAAGTGCCAGACCATAGGCTCTGGGCATTACTAACTGCTGTATTACCTCACCCCTCAAGGGTTCACTCTCTATACAGTAACCCAGTATACAGATTCCCCTTTTTTCTTTGGAATCAAGCACTTCCTTACCTACCTACCTCAAGCCTTGTAATATAGGGTCTGAGCACAGAGCCTGTCTGAACTTAACTCTGTGACCCTTCCCAGCTCCCCTTCCACAGGAAGTCTGGTATCTTCTGACAGCAGTACCTGTCAGCCTGGATACTACCAGTGACTTCTGCCCTTTCAGTCACCCTGTCAAAGGGATCAGTACCTATCAGCACCCTCTCTGTGAAATCAGTGCTCTCAGTGTCCCTGTTGAAAGTAGCTGTCACACACACTCTCAGATTTGATTTTTACACACACATACAGACACACTCACTTGGGAAAAGTTGGCACTGCTAACACACACTGCCACCTCCCCCTAGACTATAAAGTAGATCTGATGTCACCAGAACACTCTATGCCAGCTACTTCAAGGATCTTACCATGCTACCCAATTACACTTAGTAAAATTAATACTTATACAAATGGTAGTGTTTAACCAAGCCTCAAGATTTTCAGGAACATGGAGCCACAGTGCCAATAAGTAAATGCAAGTACCCTCAAAAGTTAAATATTTCCTACAAGACCAGCCAAAAAGAAAGGTTTAGATATATTTAATAAATAATAAAAAAATTAAAATACTGAATATCTACAACAAACACCAGAGTTTCAATCACAGGAAATATAAAAAACAACACAGATGGAAAGACCCATACAGATGCAGAAAAACATTTAGCTAATTTCAAATCATCTTTCTAACTGACTGAATAATTACTGTTTCCTAGTTAATTACTAAACCAAGGCAAGATGAATGTGGATGAGTGTCTTGTCAGGTCCAAAAACAGAGTGCACACCTCACATCTCTCACTAGTTTTCAAATATAATTTCAGTGCTGGCTACAGAATGACATCACATCTGGTCATCTGATTCTGTAGTTTCCACACTTCCCTCTCATTAGAAAAGGAGACAGGATCTGGCACTGAGGTGTCACGTAATGCACTTAAAATTTATCTAAGGTTTATTATAGTATCTGGGAACCGTAAAACAATTCCAACACTTCCACCCTTCCTGCATAAACTAACAAGCCATTCTCTGGCACCTTAGGGTAGTAATTAATTCACCACTAAGGACAGTAGAGCAGAGTCCCATTCCCAGGCTTTTCATAGCCATTGCATCTCTGGCTGCATTCAGACCTGTGAGATAAAATCTTTATGGCCTAAACCAAGTCTTTCAGTCTAGTATTCTTAAAGTTAGATTGGCTGAGCGTAACCCCTTTCCCTTCCAGTGTCCTTTTTTTAAAATATATACATTTCATCAGTTACAACAACACAGTCTGACACACATGTATATTTTTTTTCTGCCCATCAGGACCCACTATTGTACATTTTTAACAAAAGCATCTTTACAAATACATTTTTAACACAAGCATCTTTACAAATCAAAGACTCACCAAGTGGCCAAAATGAACAAAACAAGGCTGCAAGCACAGTGGAAAAGATAGACACAGCAAGCTTCTTAGTGCTTTCATTCAATTTAATAAAAATGAACATCAGAAACACACCCATTACAACTGTCACATTTAAATAGGCATTTCAAATTGTCAAATGATAAAAATCAGCCAATGAATAACCATAAACAATTAATATAAAAAATATTCACAAATATATCTACTTAAGAAATGTATAACTCTAAAGCTAAACAATGTAAATATAACTTTTGTGCTTCTAAAAATCACTTAATATTAGTCATATTCTTTAAACCAGGAGACTGATCTGCCCTTAATAAAATCTGCCATAATGTTTCACCAACAAAGTTTTATGGTCTCCATTGAATAAGTCAGTATTGCCTCTAACACAAAAAATGAAAACGTCTTAAAACTAGAACACACACCTGAATGTCTAGCTAATGCATTAGACATATCCTTTTTACAAATTGCCAAAACATGTTCATAAATACGTTTAATGCTCTAGTGGTCTTCCCTATATAAAAATGATCACAGGAATTACAAAAATCTGAATACACATTTGTCATGTTACAGATATAATATTCCTTTGCCCACTAGAGTTTTATTATTGTGTTTAAACTCAGCTGTGGAATACCCATAATGAACCTACGCTGTGAACACGTCCCACGAGGATACATACCACTTCTTAGCTCACAAATTTTTGTGTTCTTAGAACCCCTTTCCAAAATTGACTTAATGTTAACAGCCTTTTTATAAGTAAAAATCAGCCTATCGCCTAATATTTTGGAAAGCTCAGTGTTTTGAAGTACAACTTTCCAATTGTCCGATATGATGTTTCTAATGATCACCATTTCATTGCTGATGGAAATAGAAAAGGCCAAGGTGTAAGCATTAGTGGTCTTTATGGTGGTTTCAAGATGATTGTCATCCACTTCTCTCATGCATCTCAAAATCGGGCAGGCGTTGTGTTCCCTTAAACTTCATGACCTCAGTAATAATTTGGTCTATCCAGTGAAATTCATATCCCCTTTGCATAAAAAAAAAATCAGCATACTTCATATAAAAAAGTTTCATCATTACAAATCAAAGGACTGAATGAACTGACCCTTAAGAACCCCTCTTTTCATGTGACTGGGGTATAAGCAGTCATGATGTAAATATTGGTTGACAAATGTGGATTTTCTGAAAATACTGCTTTTAAAAATTGAACATCTTTAATCAAAAGTCAAATGTAAATCTAAGAAATCAATACCATCTCCAAAATATCCTACAGAAATTTTTAAAAAATCAGTGGTACAATTTAGATCATGAACAAAGAATAAAAAAGTGTCATGATCTCCCAGCCATAAAAAAAAATTCAGATTGTCAATGTACTGTCTGTAAAAAAAAAAAGATGTTTTTGGCCAAAGGATGCCTGATGAGAAATTTCATCTCCCACATCACCATAACCAAATTTGCGAAGGAGGGTGCTAACAGAGACCCCATAGTAATACCTGATACCTGTTGGAACAAATCCCCTTCAAATCTGAAAAATTGTTTTCTAAGACTAGTTCCATCAAAATACAAATGGTATTGATGATGTTATTGTCTAGACTAGTGTACTGGCTCAAATAGTCTCTCAAATATTCTATACCAATGTCGATCTATACACATGTATAGAGAAACCACGTCTAAAGAAGCAAATTTGAAGGGCATGTCAGGCCTACTTAGTAATCTTAATTCCAACAAGTGCCGTGAATCACGAAAATAAAATTTAGAATCTTGTACTATAGGGTTCAGTAAATTGTCCAACCAGATCGAAATGGGTTCAGTCTTAGAAAAACTCACAGACACTATTGGCCTAAAGGGAGGACAATCCCTATCCTTGTGTACCTTAAGAATACCAAATAGTGTTGCGAATTTAGGGTGTTCAACTAAAAAAATTGTACACAGAAAACTCAGTTCCTTGACTGAACAAATCAAACATGTGTCAAGCATAAGGAAACTCTGTATAATGAAATTTGTACTGACTTTTTTTTTAACAAGTTGTCATTTAACATCCTATATATCACTGCACTATAATCTACAGACCATTATGACAATAGAACCGCCCTTATTGGCTTTCATTGCACTCCATTCTCTATTGGCTGCCAAATTCTATAAAGCCAGTAATTCTCCTTGGGGAAGATTATGTTTAATGTTGCAATTAACCATCAAATTCCTAAATTGTTGTTCACACAACTTACAATAAACTTGTAAAGTGGGATTTAACAGTGGGTGATAGATACTTTTTTTCTTAACACCAACATCAGGCATCACTGATCCCATTACTCCGTCAAAGATATACTTCAAATTGAGCATTCTCAAATATAGTTTAAGGTCAACAATTCACTTAGGTACATTAACTTTATTAGATGGAATAAAAGAAAACCCTCTCTTGAAGACGGAAACAGGTGTCATCAGTTAAAGGTTCAGCAGTCAAACTGAGCACATTAATGAAAAAGTCGAATTCTTCCGACGACCCTTCCTTTCCCCCCTGCTTCACGTCTGTAACTTGGACAACTTGGGAGTCTTTTTGCTTCCTGTACTGTACATCAAAAAAGGACCAGCATTACTGATGACTGAAGCTGGTTGAACAGATGAAGTGGAAGCAACATTGTCTTTACTGCCCACCCCATTATTAACTTGCCCAGGGCAGACCACTGAAGTTGTCACTGAAAAACTGCCAGGTACATGAGAGAAGTGGTTGGCAATCATCTTGAAGTCACTACAAAGACCACTGATGTTTACACCTTGAGGTACATGAGAGAAGTGGTTGACAATCATCTTGAAGTCACTACAAAGACCACTGATGTTTACACCTTGGCATTTCCTATTCCCATCAGGAATGAAATGATGGTCATTAGAACCATTTCAGACAATTGGAAGGGCGAATTTGGAAATACTGAACTTTCCAAAATATTAGGCGATAGGCTGACTTTTACTTATAAAAAGGCTGTTAACATTAAGTCTATTTTGGAAAGGGGTTCTAAGTACACAAAACAAATTTGTTTGCTAAGAAGTGGTACGTATCCTTGTGGGACATGTAGACAGTGTAGGTTCATTATGGGTACTCCCACTGTTGAGTTTAAACACATGAATAAAACTGTAGTGGGCAAAGGATATTATACTTGGAACACAACAAACATGTATTCAGCTTTTTGTAATTCCTGTGATCATTTTTATATAGGGAAGACAATTGGAGCATTAAACAAACATATTTATGAGCATGTTTTGGCTATTCGTAAAAAGGATATGTCTAATGCATTAGCTAAACATTCAGGTGTGTGTTCTAGTTTTAAGAAGTTTTCATTTTTTGTGTTAGAGTCGGTACTGATTTATTCAGTAGAGACTATAAAACATTGTTGGAATGCCATGAAACATTATGGCAGATTTTAAGGGCAGATCAGTCTCCTGGTCTAAACTATATGATTAATATTAAGTGCTTTTTACAAGCACAAAAGTTATAATTACATTTTTTAGATTCAGAGTTATACATTTAAGTAGATATGTTTGTCAATATTTTTATATTAATTGTTTATGGCTATTCATTGGATGATTTTTATCATGTGACAATTTGAAATGTCTATTTAAATGTGACAGTTGTAATGGGTGTGTTTCTGATGAAGTTCATTTTTATTCTTTATTAAGAAGTTTGCTGTGTCTGTCTTTTCCACTGTGCTTGCAGCCTTATCTTTACAAATCAGTTTGATATTCAAATGACTTGTACTCCATTAAAAAACTCCAGCTAGCTATGCTGGCATGTTACACATGCACTTCCCTACTCCCCCTGGCACAGCTGGCACTACCTCACATCATCATAGTCTGATATAGAAGAAATCTATGCAAACATAAATATTACATGTACCCAGTAGAAATAATTATTTCAATGATAAATGTTAACCACCCTCAACCCCCCCCCTCACACAAGACACAACAAAAAAGAATAAATGAGCTACAGTTTCATATTCTATTAAGCCAGTAAGTAAAACTTGCAGAACTGAAAAAGGGTCAGTAAAATGTACAACACTTCACATATAAATCTAGACTGTACATACCCAGTTTTGGAGAAGCAGTCACAGGAAGTTGCTTTTAACAGGTGATTTTTCAGGAGTGTTATGAAATGTTGCAAGTTATTTGTATCACTGGATTTATCTAGCAGTGTGCTCTAGGTAGCTGAGCATTTTTTGAGGAATCTCTATCACTATTTGCTATTTTGAATAGCGGTGTATATAGTGTACTAGTTGAGGTATCTCACAAGGAACTGAGCCTGCTCCTTATTTCCAGCGTATTTTAAGGGATAGACAGCAGTTTTCAAGAATCGGCTTAAAGACAGTGGAGGGTTGGTATAATGGTTAAAGTGTTTAACTCAGACAAGAGGCACGGGGTTTGTTTCTCATCAAAGAAAACTGTCTAAGAATAAAATGACCAGCAAAGGCAGTTAGCCTAGTGCTTACCTCTAAACCTATGAAATGAATTTGTTTAACAAAAAGAGGATGCTCTTCCTTGTATGGGGAACCATTTGGCTTTTGCCAATGTATTACAACAGTGTACCAATTTGGAGAAGATATATGAATCTTGATATTTTGTTTTCTGTTTTGCAATACACCACCTTTGGCACGAAAAACAATGTGGGATAG
Organism: Protopterus annectens; assembly: GCF_019279795.1. Classification (NCBI taxonomy): domain Eukaryota; kingdom Metazoa; phylum Chordata; order Ceratodontiformes; family Protopteridae; genus Protopterus; species Protopterus annectens. The sequence continues at coordinate 199,975,838 of NC_056743.1, forward strand.
GTGTAATGGTAATCTTGTTTACCACATAAACAAGACGTAGAAGGTATGATTCTCATCAATGGCTATTGACTTGGCTTAAAATGGCCCACAAGGGCAGCTAAATTAATGAATTTTCAGTGTTTGATTATGGTGACAGAGCTAGGGCTTTTTTGTAAATGTGACTAAATGCCAGTACATAAAGGACAGTGTTGCCCTGTGTTTTGAAAATTGTTCATTGCATGTGTGTGTAAATTTACAAGCTCTGATTGAAAAATTATGGAGTTTTCTTATCCTTGCCTGCATTTCAGCACCTGCCTGTTGATATTATCTGACTTGCTTGCTTTTCCTTTTTTAATTGCTCTTAACATTAATGTGTGAATTACAAGTGTTTATCTGTTTGCAATGTGACTGGTATTTTTATTAGCTGTTGCTAGATTCTGTAGCTGTAAGATACTATTAATCTGCATTGGCCTACATTTACTGCTTAATTGTTCAGTGTGTCAGAGTAGAGTGGTATGTCTATTGCTTATCTCTCAAAGAAAATTGTCTAAGGCTTCCAACTTTCTGATGTAACCCTCCTTGCAGGGATTCAGTATATATCCCAAAACAGTTTTAAACCTTGTGCTTTTACCTGCCTTCATTCAGGCCTCTTCCCTCAAGAGTAGCGGTTTCCATCCTCATTCTTGGCCTCATACCTTTTTTTAGCTTTATTTCCTCATGTAAATTCCCACCTTTGTATTTTTATCTATATGTACTGTTCTGGAAACATATCTGAATAAATCATCTTGTTATTTTGGCAATTAACTACTTAACTCCCATCTTCCTTTCAAGAAGTCATAACCTTCTTACCCCAATAAATCACTACTCAGCAGGGAAAAACAGATTTATTAAAACAGTCAAGTATATTTGCATTCAAGTGCAAGACATAAATAAGCTCTCCGGCTTTGTTGCATTTCTTACTTTTGCCTTATGCTGGGAATTCTTTGTGAAGGCTACTGGTTATTACATAAAGAAATTCTTGGATAGTGCTGCCTCTAGGTTTCCTTAAAAATTAGTCTGCCCCCTTCCCTCCTTGCTATACATCCTGCTTTAGTGCTAAACTTGACAGAGTGTAGTTTTTTTCTTTCCCCTTTAAGTAAATGGAGGGAATCTTAGACTCAGCTGTGAAACATAGTTGGTCTATCCTATTACTGTATCGTTCTCTGTTATGTGCTTTCATATCCTCCCCCACTCCCATGTAGTAATCCCACATTCTTTTCCTTCAGAGAGGGATCTTCATTCTGAATTATTCCTAGCTGTAGTGTACTACAGTATCTTTCAATAATTTTCTTATCTCTATACTTGCCAAAATGTTACCTACCTTTATTACAGCTGTTTAGCTTCAACAGAAAAGCTTACATTCAGTGCCACAGGTTATTTTGTTAACATTAGGTTATATTCTTGGGGGGTCTGCTCCTTTCTCCCTCTCTTCCCTTGTGCTCACTCCACTCCGCTACCCTACTCCAAATTCTCACCCACCCCTTCTAACTAGATGTAAACACCCACAACTCCACCCCCATAACCACAATCACAACACATCTAATTTATAATCTTCAACCAATAGGAGATGACACAATAGAATTCACTCTCTACTGATACTTTACACAGCAAATTTGCTTATCTTTATCTATGCGCCATTTTAATCCATTGTATCCTACTAATAGTTATGCACTATGCATTTATAAAAGACATTACTTATTGCTCTTCTAGTCAGTCTAGTGTTGGGAGGGTGGCCTAATGGTTAAAGTGTTTGCCTTACAAACACAAGGTGCAAGGTTTGAGTCTCACAAGGGATAATTGGCTAGGCTTAAAATGGCTTGCAAGAGCAGTTAGCTTAGTACTAACCTATGAGCCTATGAACTTTACCTACAAGCCTCTCTCTCCAACTATTAAACTTTCCCAATACAGAATTATACCTCACCCACCTATGCACATCTAACCAACAAATCCCCAACCCACCTCTCCCTTACACTACTCAGTCTCTACCTCTCATCTAACTATAGATCTCTTCAGCTACAAATATAAAAAACTGAAGTATCCAACTACCAGGTTACCAACAAAACTAAAGCAAAAGCCTATTTGGTTATACACTTTCCTACACAAAATAACCACACAATCAATCAATGGGGGCATTCATCCAAATCCTGGCCCCTCCATAAGCAACTCTACCCAGAACAAACTACACCCAATACCCACATAACCTAACACACATTTATCTTCCAAGCATAACACCCAGTTGTTAAATATGAACCTGAGAAGCATGTGTAATAAAATCCATGACATCCATACCTACCTCACTGTCCGCTCCTCCAATATAGTCACTGGCACAGAAACCTGGCTAAAACCAGAAATACCTGATAATGACATCAGTCCCAGGATTCAGTATAATCCATAGTGATGGGATTATACAAGTGAGCAGGATATAGTTCAGTTCTCACTACCCCAAGTATAACCCTAATCAAACAAGGCATCCCAAAATTTAACAATACTGAGATCATTTTAGCAACAGTGAAAATTAATAATAGCAAAACAATCTATTTCAACTTTATACAACCTACCAGGTAACATCAATACTGCCGAATATTTCCTTAACTGGATATCTCAAAGTCCAATACAAGACCCTCAACCTGGGAGACTTAGGCTGGCAACTTATAAACAGTACTATCCCAACAGAATCCATTAATTTATATTGTTTTATTTAATTCATTTAATTCCCCACCAAACTAGACAAAAACTCCAGTAGGTAATCAACTTTAAACTAATAAACTAGGCTAAGTAATTGCAGTCAGATACCTACTAGACAACATAGGTGATTATTTGCCAACACATACCATTAGAAGCTGTAAAAGTGAAGACAATCTGAGTTTAATTAGAATAGGTACTAAAATCTATGCATCTGCACTCTGCAGTCTCCCACTTCAATGATGTTTCCTAAAAATACTTAATGAGTTAGCCGAATCCACAATAAGAGTCTCAAATCCAACCCTGCACAATGGGCTAAGGAAACAAGACAACTAATGTTTTAATACAACAAAGCATTTAAAGAAAGAAACACAGCACTCAAAACTCAATACAGGTATTTAGACACTAAACTCCATACCAAACTAGATAAACAAACCTACTATTAACCACCTTCAACATAAACATCCAGAAAAATTATTTTTTTTCTCACCCACAAATACGTTACTATGGATACACTAGAGAATCTCTAAGTACTGAAATGTTGAGACTGAATACTTGACAGTGCAGTTACACAAAAATGCACTATGTCGAATGTGAAAAAGTAGAATCCGCTATCATGGTGCCGCGTTCGTGATGTGCAGTGCGGTTTGTGGATTTATCTAGGATTTCAGATAAGTGGTGTTTATGTAAAGATATTGGCTAGGGATTTTAGTGTGTGTGTGTGTAGTGGTGCTTTTGGTGTGTTTAGTGTGACCTCAGATTTAGTATACATAAGTAGGGGGGGTGTGCAGGGGTGCTTGCCCCCCCCGCTTATAGGTAGGGTAGGTGTGTGTGTGTGCACGCGTGTATTATGTTTGTTGTTTTGTTTGTTTTAGTGTAGTTAGGTAGGGGTGGGTGGGTATGTGTGCGCGTGTGTATATGGTCGCTATTGTGCTATTTGCGGTTTTGGGTGTTCGGGTATGTGACTGTTCGACTATTCAGTCTTGAAATACTGAAATTCAACATTTCAGTATTTTGAAATTGTCTAGTGAATCCATTACTATACCCCGGCCAACTCCTTCCCCAACAATCAGTAACTGCACTGAATCAATCTCATCGCAGTTTAACAACTACTTTATACAGAACATACTATCCTTAGTTAACTTTGACTCGGCTATGTCTATCTTTCTCCCATCAAGAAATCCACATCTCTTATCACTTCAAACTCACTCCCATACCTACCACTGTTATAAAAAGCTTCTACTTAAATTGAATCTTGCCAGCTTAACTGCTGACAAACTCCTATTCGAATATGTAAACACAGCTGCTGAGGCCATTGCTTGGCCAAGTCTGTATGCTGGTAAATAGGTCCAGATCTGAGCAGTATGTTCTTGCCATACAGAAACATTCCTATATTATTCCATTTCACTAAAGGGGTACATCAACTAAATTTAACATTTATAGACCTATAGTTATCCTGGGCGGCCACAGTGGTGCAGCAGTTAGCATTGCCACCTCACAGCAAGAGGTTCTCTGGTTCGATCTTTGGCTGGGGTGCCTTCTGTGCAGAGTCTACACATCCTCCCTGTGGTCATGTGAGTTTCTTCCGAGTGCTCCGGTTTCCTCCCACATCCCAAAGACATGCTGTAGGTGGATTGGACACACTAAATTGGCCATAGGTGTGAGTGTGTGCCTTCTGTGGAAGGTTGGGCGCCGGGGCTGGCAACTCGACACCATAAAAACTCCACTGCCAATCGTGAGCAGACAGGTGATCTGCTGTGGCGACCCCTAACCGGGAAAAGTCGAAAGAAGAAGACCTATAGCTATCCTCTATCCACTGTGAAAAATTCCTGAAGAGTGTATACACATAGTGCTAATATAACTTACTTTCCAAAGCACATCATGGTTTCAAATCCCACCACAACACAACCACTACCCTACTGCATCGTACTACCACTACAAATCGACTTAAAAATAACAGCACACTTGTGGTAACAATGTTTGTAGACTTATCTAAAGCAATTGGCACAGTATCACATCAGCATTTACTCTCTGAACTTGCTTCTGTCAAACTTTTCTCAATACTCCCTTACATGGTTCCTCATGTCTCTGAAAGGAAACAAGCAGTCAAATGGCACCAGGATTATTCTCCATTTCTACATGTCACCATAGCAGTCCCAGAAATCTCAATCCATGGACCACTAATCTTTAACATATAAACTCCATACTGTCACACAGCATATAAGCATTATTCAATATGCCAATGACTCACCATATATATGTGCAGCCACACCTCACTCCAAACTCCAGGAATTTACCCAAACTTCTTTTACCTCTATAGAAACCTGGCTAAAAAAACTCATGCCTGCCCCTTAACCTTAACAAAACAAAATCAGTGCTTTTACCCCAAAACAATGCAACAACCAAAAGCAAATTTTTCCTAATTACAACAGCAAACATTAAAATAGAAATAGTTACACACAGTAAACTCCTAGGAGTTGTAGTTGATGGAAATCTCATATTTGACTACCATACTTCACAAACCATAAAAAAGACCAATATCAATCAGAAGCTGGGCTCCCTTTATGGAGAGGAGGAATACCTCATAGACACAGCAAACATAAGCTTCACTCTGACTACTCCCAGCCCTCCTTTATGCATCACCTATCCTAACTACCCTAAATACTACGCTTGAATCCTAACTAGCCCAATTATAATAAAATTGCTAAATTTGAAAACCTATCACAGAGCCCACCACTGCCTAGCCTTGAGACAAGTTAAGTGGTTCGAACTAAGCTACGTCCTAAAACATTCACAATTAACATCTGCATATAAACTTATTTACTGCCCAGATAAATACCACACAGTGGAAAAAAAATCTTACTTGCCTTATTCCCCTTCAAGGGACCTCCATACTGCAAAGTTATTATTGTTCTTATTAAAAGCAACTAAGTCTAATAACTCGGCCAGAGACTAACTTTACTTTAGGTCTCAGAAATATGGAGAACAATCCAAGGACACTTCAAACTTATGGACAAACTGACATTTTAAAGGCCTGCTCAAAGTACATCTGAATAAATCCTGGTGACCACATGCTCAACTCCAGGCTGACTGTCCAATATCCTAGATCTTTCTCCATCTTCATTTCCACCTTAATCTACATTCTTTCAAATCTCATGCACACACCTGTCTCTCTCCCTAAATCTTTTCTAACTCACATCCGCTAACACACTCAAAAGTAATTTTTTAACATTTATTGAATTATCACTTGTGACAGGCAGATTTACATTTATACAAAACTAATCAAACTGTATTAGCAAATTAACAACAAACATTATACTTCATATGTATTGCTGTATATCATATAACTTATGCAACATTACATAAATTATTCAATTCCTGACCCTTTTTTAAACAAAAAACATCTTTATTAAACCATCACTTATGACACAAGCAATCATGCATTTGTATAAGTGAAAACAAACCACACTGACACAATCCTAGTTGCAAACATTTTACATCACAGATACTCTCAAAATGTCTATACCTTCTCTGCAATGCTTAGCTAGAAACACCCTTTGCAACATTTTCCTTCTAAAGTAAAAATCCATTTACTTCCTGCTAGAACATAGAGCCACCATTACTGTATGCACATATATATTAATGTAAATACTTTACTGTATATATCTGTCTTGTAAATATGTTTTTTCTGCAAAATGAACCATTGTTCTGAGAACTGTCTAAATTCACTTGTTATACAAAAATACTATGATGGAGCTTTTCTTCCTGGGCCTCCACTGAAAATGAGCTTTGCCCAGTCAAACTTCCCTGTTCAATAAAGACAAATAAATAAATGAAAAAGAGGAAGTTTGTGGTAGTGCATATTCCAACCTGGCAAAATAACCTGAATGACAGCCGCATATCCAAGCCCTGATAATAAGCAGATGTGAGACTTCATATGTAATGTTTAGTTGATTAAGCACTATGGGAGCTTGTTTCATGGCATGTGTTTCTGTGTACGTCTCTCTCTTTCTCTAAGAGGATGGCAGGATTTGGATCTAGTATTAAAGGATTACTATGGTCAATATATGTTTGTCAGGATCTCTTAGCTTAGATCTGGTAAGTCCCAAAGGACATTGTTCATATAATGGGAAAACAGCAAGGGTCTGAGGACTGGCCCTTGTGGAAGACCTATTATCCGAGTCTGAAGGGCATTTGCAGAAACTAATAATAATGCATTGTATAGATAAACTTCCATCCAAGAGCATATCCCTGTAGAGAAGTGACAGTATGGGAGGTTTTTTAAGAGCATAGCATATTTCACTTTCAAAACTTTTTTTGAGATCCACATAGACAGCTCCTGTTAGTAAGCTTTTATCCATACTGTTGTGTGCTACATTTAGAAAGTAATGTAATATAGTTACTGGTCTATATTTAGGTCTGCAGCTGTTACTCTGGGAGAATATATTCCGAAATGTATTCCAAAATATGTCTATTAAATCACTTCTCATAATTTTTTTTTCACATGTATTTTGCCAGTAGGATCAATGAGTTAAATTTCATTGCATCTGAGCTAAGGATTTGTCCAGCTTGCAGGCAAGAAACACATTTTTTATGAGATCATTCTACAGGTTGAACTATTTCATTTGAACTACTAAACATGGATTACACAGGCATCACCACTGAGCAGATCTTGAAGTGTATGGTCCACAACAGACGTACTCATGTTTATGTTGCTAACTGCATTATGATGAAGAGTAAGGGAAGAAATGCCTATTCTTGATGAGGTGAGAAGACGTCACACACAGGGAAAAAGCATATTTGCCATTTTCAGCATTACCCAAATGAGGGGTGTTCCAAATTATGGCATTTCAGTTCATATTTAACTATCCTGCCAGTACTTGCCCTAAGGGATGGGTCGAGGACCATGCATGAATAATTTGTCTTCCTCTACCCCACAAAATGAGCATAAGGCAAACCTTTAGAAATCATACCCAAAGAAGCAGACATGTAAGAGTCATGGTTTGATTAATTTACCTAACACTTTCTTTATGAGGGTACCCCAAATCCCCCACTCCAACAATGTAGGGGCTACAACTGTGCACTGCTGGGCTTACTGTAATGAGTTCTAAATCACTATACCTAATAGATAGCCAATTAATACAGACTCTACTGTAGTTCATTCAGAGTGAATATGGACCTTGTTGCAGATGAAGAAGCCATCAGTGCAGTTAACATTTTTAATTCAGAAATGAAGAAAGATAAGACTGCAATTAAAAAATAAATTATAGTTATATTGATAACCAAAGAAAAATCTTCCTTATGTAAGACATTTATTTTTCAGTAGAAATCAAAGGGTTCAGGAGACAGCTGATTATGTGACTGAACAAAGGCACAGGAAACAAGACTGTTAGGGAGTTAGATTCATTACAGACTGGGTTTTGTGCAAAATCATTAATGATCTAAGGAGCAGATTACTGAGGGAAATGTTTCTGACTTTGAAAAATGTCATCCACTGTATGTAGAGTGAATTAACCTCCAGACTGAAAGCATGACTGAGGCATTAGAAGTATGCAAGGTAAGAATAAAGTGAAAACAAAGCTTACATCTCTTAACAGAAACAAAATTACAGGCAATCGCATAGCAATAAATATGGTGCCCTTAATTAAACCTCTGACCATCATAAAGGCAATAATTATTTCATCATTGCCCCTAAGGAAAAGAAAAATACAGCAGGAATAAACCATTTAAAGGTGAAATGTTCCTGTCATTATTCAACATTTACTCCATATAATTTGTGCTTCACTCAATGTCTACACATGCAGTAGTTGACAAAATCTGCATTCACGCCATCCTGCTAATACTAGCAAAAGTAATTGCTGATTAGAAAAACTATGGACTAAAGACAAAGCAGCTGCATTTAAGCTAGCTACATGTGCAGTGTGTAACAATTGGAGAAATCTAGCTTTAAGATGTTAAATTTAAAGTGTGAAAATCTACATGCATGTTAAAGTTATATTCAAAATATAAAATGTGCCCTGAAGGTAAAGCCTGGATAAATTCTGAATACAAATGTAAGGAATACAAGAGGTTGTTTCAAATGTCCTTGCAAACACAAAGCAAGCAAATACTCCAAATGTGTAACAAAAATGTTAACAGTCAGTACATCCATCTGTTAATAATATAGTCAGAGACAGGAAGACAATAGTAACAGGTTCCAAAACCACATTTATGGAAAAAAAATCACAAAAACACTTCCAGAAGCAACCTCCATAATTATTTGAGCAGTTCTGAAACTAGTGTATTACATTAATCTCTGCACAAAACTGGGATTCTATTGGCAAACTAACAGTACTGTGAAGTAGAGTTATTTTGATTAGTACTTCATTACAAGTGCACAGAGCATGTTATACAGAATGTAAATGTCAAGTCTGAAGACTTAGGGCATCATCAGGCTAAATATCAAAGAACTTACATAGACCAAAACCTGTGATTCATGATCAAGATGAGCCAATACCTCACATGATGTGAAACATATGAAAGCAATGGATGTTACAGTCACACGGATTCAAAAAATGAATTAGTAGTATGGAAATGGTCATGATACATGAGAAACTCCAGATATACTGTGCTCTCCGAGACCTCAACAAGTGTATCAAAAGGGAATAACTATAAAAAATGCCAAATTCTTTTCAGTGCCAGATGGACACCAGGGATTTTCTACCATCAAGTTGGATAAAGCCAATATTAAATTATGTAATTTTACTCTCTTGGGGGCCTGTAGGTTCTTAATGATACCTTTTGTACTTTCATCAGCTCAAGACATGTTCCAGAAGGCAGAAGCAGCTCTGCTTGAAAGACAAGATGGAATAGTCAGCATAAATTATGGCACTGTAGTCTAGGCTAAACAAATATGGAACATGAAGTGTATCCTAAAACTTCATGTGACTAAGAGGTCTTGAGCTCTGAAACTGAAAGACAAATTCTGAATTTGTATAACTTTACTGAAGCACATGGGTCATTGTCTTTGCTGAACATGTAAAAGTGAATGATTAATCCTCTATTAAGCAGTTCTTAGGCATGGTAAACAGTCTATACAAGTTTCTACTTACTTCCTATAGGTCACAGTACCACTAAAAAAGCTATCACAACATATTAGCTTATACTTTTTCCAGTATAAGAAGAGTTTTGAGTTAATGAAACATCTAGTTACTACAGCACCCACTCTCAAGTAATAGGATGTGATTTTGCCTACTATGGTGGTTAGGTCTTGCTGCAGTGCTGACACAGATGGCAACCAAAACACTAACAGCTGCACATATACATCACACAGTCAAAAAAGGCACGTTTTCTATAGTCTTTGGATGTCAGAAATTCCAAGATTATATTTATAGCAGTAGAATTACAGCAAAATAAAATCATGAGTCAACTTCAAAGCATCTTCAGAAAGTCCTTACATAAAGCTCAAGTACACTTAAGAGGATGTTGCTAATCTTACATTTAAACTTGGTAGATGTATGCAAACTGCTGATACTTTAAGCATAAAATATTAAATAAGTGTAAAGGCATTTACTGAGAAAACATGTGAAAGTGCTGTCCTTTGTGTTACAACTACCAATAACAGCATAGAAACGTAATGTTTTTGTACAAGAGATAGGTTTAAGCTCAATTTACAGCTGAAACACCAATGATCATCTTAGCCATAACACCCTTTTGTACTGATATTATATTAGTTACCCCCCCCCACCACATAGCCCATTCATGAATTTACTGCCTCTCCAATTAAGTCCAGTTTTAAAAGTAGATAGGATACTTCTTTGGATGGAGTTTATTTCAAAGGCAAGAAATAACCTGGGTTATGAATTTGTCATGTCAACAGGTATTGTTGATCTTGTTATGGATACGGAGGTGTCTGGCATAATAGTTGGACAGATAGTGGATCGTATGAAAATGGAGGACATTGAAAATTGTAGGAAGGGACTTTTAATCCTGCTATGCTAAAAATGCTAAATATACATCACTGCTCAGGAGTCTATTTAAGACCAAGCAGAATTGGACTTTTTGTCACTTAGGGTAGCATAGATCGTGTTGTCCAGAAATTATCTGCCAGAAATCTTTGGAGGCCTTTACAATTGGTCAATGTGTTTTGCAAGGTAATTTCCAAAATGAGCACTGTATTACAGGACAGGTCAAACAACAGAAGAGTGCTGAAGGACCAGTACTACATGGGCTACCCTTACCGATTAGCTGGCCAAAGTAGCTCCATTTGCTTAAATGCATCATGATGTGATAAGTAGAGAATGTAAAGTCAGTACAACTATCATCAGACAACATTATCCCCATTGCCTGAGAAACTGCCACGTATTCAAAGGCATCAGTGATTCTGTTACATGAGCATGTTTTGCCATAGATTCATGAATGACATCTTAGCATAACAAAATGCAGAAAAAGAGCATGTGATTTCATGTGTTACCTCAACAGGACTGTATATATAATGCAGTTAGAGAAATAGCAACTCTCACCCAATGACTTGGCTGGAAGTAGTAGAAGACATTTTCCATTATAAATACTTACATTTTGCCCTCTGAGGAAGGCTGTCTGAAGCTTTATGAAACAAAAAGACACTACCAGTCAATCGGTGATTATCCTAAAATCTACCTTTGTGAGTAGTGGAAAAACAGATTAAGATGCGTCTGAAATTCTTATTGTTAATAAGCAAGTAGTTTCACATTTTTGTTTCACATAGGGAATTCAGACATTTTACAAGTATTAGGCACCCTTAGTCCAATGAGAAAGCTGAAAGACTGGCACAGATATCAAAAATATCTTAAGGAGAAGTAAGAATTTTGAAAAAAGCAGATTAACACTAATCACTTCTCAAGTATGCAAATGTATTATTGCAGTTGATAGGATGGTCATCAGGACAACTATTTATAGGACGAATTCAGAAGTCAAAATTGTCTTTCATTTTCCTTATTTGCAACACAAAAGTAAGTGAACAGCAAAATAACTGCTACAGGAAAGGCAACAAAAAACAAAATTCTTCTATGACATTATCATCATCTTCTTTCGGCTGCTTCCCGTTAGGGGTCGCCCCAGCGGATCATCTGTTTCCATTTCTTCCTGTCCTCTGCATCTTGCTCTTTCACACCAACCGCCTGTATGTCCTCTCTCACCACATCCATAATCCTTATCTTAGGCCTTCCTCTTTTCCTCTTACCTGGCAGCTCCATCCTTAGCATCCTTTTCCCAATATACCCAGCATCCCTCCTCAGCACATGTCCAAACCAACGCAATCTCGCCTCTGTTTTGTCTCCAAACTGTCCAACCTGAGCTGACCCTCTAATATACTGATTCCTAATCCTGTCCATCCTAGTCACACCCAGTGCAAATCTTAACATATTTAACTCTGCCACATCCAGCTCTGACTCCTGCCTTTTCTTCAATGTCACAGCCTCCATCCCATATAACATAGCTGGTCTCACTACCCTCTTGTAGACCTTCCCCTTTCACTCTTACTGGTACCCGCCTGTCACAAATCACTCCTGACACTCTTCTCCACCCATTCCACCCTGCATGTACTCTCTTCTTCACCTCTCTTCCACACTCACCATTACTCTGAACTGTTGATCCCAAGTACTTAAACTCATCCACCTTTACCAACTCTACTTCCTGCATCCTCACCATTCCTCTACCCTCCCTCACATTTACACACATATATTCTGTTTTAGCCCTGCTGACCTTCATTCCTCTCCTCTCTAAAGCATATCTCCGCCTCTCCAGGGTCTCCTCAACCTGGTTCCTAGTCTCACTACATATCACAATGTCATCTGCAAACATCATAGTCCACGGGGCCTCCTGTCTGATCTCATCTGTCAACCTGTCCATCACTACTGCAAATAAGAAAGGGCTCAGAGCTGATCATTGATGTAATCCCACCTCCACCTTAAACATATCTGTCACTCCCACCACAGTCCTCACCAATGTCACACTACCCTCGTACATATCCTGTACCACTCTTACATACTTCTCTGCCACTCCAAATCATCAAAAAAGTTACTGTTGTACTAGAAGTGGAAGAGTCAGAATAAGCCAACAATTAGTTGGAAAATCTTGGTTAAGTCACCAAGCAGAGATACAAACCAAACCATTAGAACATTCCAAGTCATTTATGGAATACAACATACAAGGTGTTAATAAAGGAAATTTACCACAGAAGCAGCAGATACTTGATAAAACTGCAAAATCTACAGATGCATCTATAGGTTTATGTAAAAACTCTTAAATTACTTCCAAAACTTCTGATTAAGCTTTACTGTAAATATCTTATCCAGAACCTACCCCAGATTATTTAAGACTTCAGGCTGAGTTGCCTAACCCTTCAAATTCATACTGCTGCCATGTATTATCTCACCCTCTAATTCATGCTGCAACCAGAGTCAAAATGACAAACCAGCAACTGAATCATATCTAGTGAATAAGTATTCTTGGCATGGTTGAGCAAGTGAAAAACATTCCGATATCAGGACTGGTCAATGGTAGATGTACATTTGTGGTGTTAATAAAGTGCGATGTAATAATCGCATGATTTATTACAGCAAATGTTAAAATGAGGTTTTGAACCTGTGTAAGCAAAGGTAAATAAGTAAATGCATTAAAGAATACGTTCTCCATGGACAGACGCAAAACCCTGTCACTATACTGTGCATCCTACAGACTGTCAACAGGTGACCTGTGCCTGCCATACATGGCATCCTATGACCCATTACTGATGGATTTACTGCACATCAGCAAGTCAAATGGCATCAGAAATACTTGGTCTAAACCTCTTCTGCAACGTCAACCAAATAGTTTGGCGGGGCATGTATATATCGTGCAGGATACCACTACTCTGGAACAGACTCCCCATCCCATAACACAAAAGTCATCCCTGTCCATATTCAAGTGCAACTTAGATCTATGGGTGAGAAGCAGAAACCTTACTCCAGGACTGCTCCCCCTGTAATACTAATGGACAGAGGCAGTTCCTACATACTTTATCCCATGCATTGGTCCCCTCAAATTATCAATGGTACAATCCCAGCTAGTCTCATTAGGGGTAATATATAATAAACCATGCCTGGGTAAGGCCAATCAATAACCAAATGAGATTTGGATAGGTGTAAAATGGCCCATAAATGCATCTAGCCTAGTATTTACCTGTGCAACCATGAACCTATAAAGAGAAGATGGTTTTGTTAAAGTAAAAGGGGATATCATCTACAGCAGTAGATGACTAGGTCAATATTCCTTTAAGTAAAGTTAGAGTTAGAAATTATATGAGAGTCGCATGACCTGGGGGAAATAACAGTAACGTTTTGAACAGTAAGCAGATCAATGTCTGACACATTGTTATCTTAATATCTATTCTTCAAATTAATATATAGATATGATACCGTATCAAGGGTAATGTTCTGATGGTTACTGACCACACTTGTGAAAGTGCATTTGGGTAAAGTGGGAATTAGTGTACTCTTGTTCACTACACATTGTCTAATACTAACAGTTCATTAAGTAATCATGTGTGTCATTACTTAACCATTAACCATGTATCTGTTTTTTGTTTGTGATAGGAAAAGAGACAGATGCAACCTCGTATGTTTATCCAGTTATGAAATTAATAAAATATATGCACCTCACACATCTACCTCTGAGAATGATCTCCTTTATTTAAGGTATTGCACACTATTTGCTGAGGAACTGGGTGCAGCGGTATGTCTTTTATAATTACTGCTTGAGGGATGAGCAACAAAAAGAAAATGGACTTGGAAACTGCTAAATTAAAATGCCAGCCTGTAACTTCTTCCTCCAGTCTGCCTCAGGCTTCCTATAAAGAGGCATAAATATTGACCTTTATGCCAAATTAGATATTATTAGACAGCAAAATTAACATTACAGACTGCTTGTTAAATGGCCTCTGCTTTCTTCATTAACTCTTGCACAGAATGTAGTTCAGTTTTCATTTTTGGAAAAAGTAAGGTTGACAATAATGCTGACTTTCCTGTCAATCAAATACTTTAAGATGTAGTAAAATATTGTCTTTTATATGGCCCATATCTTAATCTGCTATTTCATAAAATATGCATCTTACCGTGAGCACATTAGTAGTAAGGAAAGTTTGGAATCTGCAAATGTAAGTAGAAAAGGTAAAGGACAGGTTTGCTGTGATTTCATTACCACTACCCAAATGACACCTGCCAAAAAGGATTTTGGACACCCACTGGCACATTTCCAGTTAAAGGTGCAAATCTGGTGCTTCTCAAGTAATCTATGACATGTTAAGATGCTACCTAAAACACTGCATATTAATGTATTGATACATGTGCATAATGTACAGGATAAAGGTCTAATGGTAATCCAAAAATAAAAACATTTAGACTTTTCAGTGCTCACTTAGCTTTGTGTCTGCAGACTGAAGATTAGGAGGCTACTTCCCAAACCTTACACCTACTTCTAAATATACTATTAACTAGCAATGGTTATTTAGCATCTGCTTCTTCTACTATACAGAGAACCTCTAGTATAATAGGATTCTGTGATAAAGGTCAATAGTGCATATACTACCAGTAACAATTTATACACTTTAAGATATGGTATCTGTTAGTAATACTGACATAGGGTCACACAAAGACAAAATGGCAGTCAGCCTGCAGCCTCCTGCTTAATCACAATCAGACATGAATTACCACAGCATTGTCCACATAAACCAACAGCTTACTGCTTTATTCTGTCCTACATGGATTCAGCAGGGCAGTAAGATGTTTATGCTAACTGTAGGTTTGCTGGTGAAAAAAAAATGGAAGGACTGTTTTGTGAAATGGACAACAGAATAGCACTTCTATTCATGGAGATGGTATTGAGCTGTGTGTAGCAAATGTAATTTATAATGAAGGTATAATTTTTGAAAAGGCAGGCGTATCCTTTGGAGTGAGTATTTTACATTACAAAGGTGGGGACTAGACAAAGTCCGTCAAAAAAAATCTTGCTCATTTTATTGCTATTATTTCATTAAACATTTTGTTGCAAATGATAAAGGGCTGCTTTCTTGCAATCAGAAATGTACTTATTTATCCTTTGTTGAGTGGGTTAGTCCCCACTACAGTGAAGGCCAGAGGTGGTATTTATACCATCAAGGAAAATTTGGCCAGGGCTGCCACCAACTCAATTAGATGGGGCCTAAATTTAACACCTCATCCAAAGGATGGCATATGCAGGACTGCAACACCCTCTTTATGCTGCAAAAAAAAAAAAAAAGTGTCAGTAATTGAACTGGCATGGGAATAGAACCCACAGCGTTCTGCACCACAGGTGAGTATGCGACCTGTAATGCTATTGACATTCACTGAAGTGACTGGTATGACCGTGTTGATATGAATGTGTCTAATCTTTTAGTGACTTTCTTCACGCAGTTCTCAAGTCACTGAACAGATCTGTTTTAATGCATGATTTTTGTGCAAGTGTTCTTTCAGTTTTGTCAAATTATTACATTTTTTTTGCATGTTAAGATTAGCAATGGTTGTGTGTTATATTTACCAAGACACTTGAGGTGGTATGCAATTTGGCATCTAAAAATGAATACTGGTCTTCACTATAACCTTTTCTGTTAATTATAAACGAACACACTTGTGTGTGTCATGAAGCACTTAACTATCATATCTTAGCCTTCAGTTTAGAAAATGTATGCTTCATATTTTATTAACATTTCATTTTACCCTACCCTTCAATATTCTCAGTGTTTTCAACAAGTTCTAGTTTGGTTGCCTGTGATTTCCTATAGTATCATCAGTGAATACTTTTAGGAATGTAAACTGTCAGTAAAGAATTAAAACTTCAATCTGTCACAGAATAATCCTTAAATTAAAGAGAAATCCTACAGGGAATTGTCAGTTTTGTTTTTTTTTCTTTTGAACATCTCTCATAACAATCAAGCCAGCTTGCATTAACCTGCAGGTCATCAGATATTCCTACATAGGGATACAGGTCACATAACAACCCAAAGGTATTTTGTTTATATGTCCACCTTTCCTTGGGTGAAATTCCACCTAAAATTAATGATTGAAACAAGTCAGACGTCTTCATGTTTAAGGTACAATGCTGCATTTCTAATGACATCCAGCACCAAGGATGGGGTAAAAAGCCATGCATTATTCTGGTGTAGTATTTTTCAGTGTTTCGTTTGTAACGTTCAAGTCACTCCATGCTGAACACTGCTATACTGAAAGCAAAAATGAAAGGTGAAAGGGAAATTATGTTTTCACAGAAGACGGCACTTCTCAAACTAAATGCAGTATTTTGTGAAGCAAGATTTTTACAAACTCCGCAAAATTACTGTAAGGCACAGTACAAGATAAAGCACCAATCAAAATACAGCTGCAGTAATTTGAGCAGGAAAGAAAAATAAAACTGATCCAAAACTGGCTGTACTGATACCTGTATAATAAATAAAACAATAGGCCATTAAAAGTGTTGTTGGTACAAAAACGTAACATCGGAGCATACATACTTGGCAGAGGAAGCAAATGTCACTCATGTGAACTGCTACTTGTAAACTGACTATGCTTATTTTCATCAGTAATGGGGAACATTTGTGGAGTATGGTGTAAAATGTTATAAATATTTCAGAAATAGACAAATAATTGCATTTGGTTTATTAGCAATACTTCAACATGAGAGAATGAACATGTGTGAGCATACATGCATGTTTTAAATTGCTCACTCCTGAAAACAGTGACCACGTTTGTAGGACTACAATCTATTTGACACTTATTTTTATCATTAAAGTCACTGTAATGGTTTCAACAGAGGTGGCACAGTGGTGCTGCAGATAGTGTTGTCACCTTACAGCAAAGTGGTTCCTTGGTTCGATGCTCAGCTGGGGTGCCTTGTGTGTGGAGTCCGCATGTGGGTTTCCTCTGGGTGTCCAGTTTCCTCACTCATTCCAACGACATGCAGTAGGTGGAGTGGACACACTAAATTGGTCATAGTTGTTACTGCGCATGCAAGTATATACTGTGGAAGAACTACCACGGTAGGGCTAGCCACCAGGTGGAGTAAAACTTGGCTCTAGATGATTGCCACTGTTGAAATAACACCCTGACCCCATGTGCAAAAATGGGGAAAGGAGTTGTGAATATATGGATAATGGCTTCAGCAGGACAGGAAGTAACAAGGGAAAAACTTTTAGTATTAAACTTACTTGGGTATAATAAATTATTTGCAGTTAAATAATGATGTCTGTATACAGAAAAGGTAAGGAGTGATGGGGCATGCATACTAAGGTTGGAAAATGTATACCACTCATGCTAATTATTACATGTTTATTAACAGAATTACTACAGGCAAGTCTTTTATAGAATACTTAATTCAACCCTGCTCACACTCTTTAAACTGAATATGTATTGTTTCTGATAAAAAAAAGTTTGCTATTAAAGCAAGTTATTTTTATAGAAGTATATTTGCCCTAATTTAACAATGTTATAACACCAACGTAACCTACAGATGTTTCCTACACAAAATTATTAATTTATGATGGTAAAAATGACAGATCTGAAATTAAACCTAAGTAACCTGAACAGGGTTGAGAATGGAAGAGGAAACTGGCCAGTTTGTGCACTGCCCCCAGCTTTTGTGTTGTCAATTGGCAACATGAGGTTTTTTTTCTTACATTCGGTAACTCAGTGGCACTGAATATTTGTCATATGCGTATAGCAGGATGTGTTCAGACTTGGATAGTTACAAAGCAGATTAAGTGTGTTTGTACAAAACTCAAACAATTACTAGTTATTCTTTTGAAAGCTTTGCTTTGATCTAGAGATAGGGACAGGTGGACCAGGAATTAATCACTGTTTGCTGGAGATTTAATGACTTGTGCAATCCTCAGCCCACAAGCCTGACACGCAGCCAATACACTCCCAGGACAAGTCCGTCAGGGAACAGAGTTTTTTTTTTTTTTTTTTTTGCAACAGATTTGCATGCGGAGTATTAGCATAGGCTGTGGATTTACAGACATACTATTTAATAACAATATGACAAAATACAGGTGAATTGTTTTATACCATCACCTTTATATATTGTTCAAGATACCTTTAATTCTAATTTTAGAAAGTCTGCGATACATAATGCTATGGTTCAGTCCGAATTTGGTGAATTAGCTCAGGAAAAATTAGTTAACCACTGAAGTAATGTTTCATTAACACTTCAGCCAGTCACTAGACTTGCAGTTTAACTTTTGAATATTTAAGGGTATAAAGTCTATTGTTATTAACCTGTGCTTCATCCTGTCATGTCAGTCACAGCTGTGTGGGAGTTTAGATGGCTTAGTACAGTGGCATGAAAACTTAAAAAATGCTTTTCCTATTGTACTGACAACTTCACTAAGTAAGATTACAAGTGTCTGGGTACTAATTATTTCTGTTACTGAAAGCTGTTTGTTGTATGGTACCTGCCAGCTCCAGGCTAGAAGCAGATAATGTACTTCGTCTAGCCCAGAGTTTGATTCCATCAATCTCTGCTTGCAAACTATGGGATTCAAAGCAAATCATTTAACCACAGTGCTTTTAAAGCTGCCCCAGAAAGAGGAGCAGTTATGCCCAGTGTATTTTCTTAATTAACAAGTATATAAAGTAAAACAGCAAAGTCCCAATAATAGTGTATTCTACAGCATTTATCAGCACAGGTTTGAGCTTGTAGCCAGAGTCCTATTCCATAACAATTTATACACAGTGCCAGATGACACATTAAGTTACATGAACATTAACTACAAATTTGACCAGCTTGCAAAGGAGGAATGTGGGTAAGAAGTTAAAGAAATGTAAAATTTCATTGTAACCAGCTATGCTGCACTCATGATTTTGAAACTGCAGTTTTTGAGACACCTATAAAAGACCAAAGTGAAAGCTGGTGAATAATACCAAAAAACATTCACAAAAAGACAAAATGTAAGCATTTCTTGTCAGTACCGTACATAAAGGTAATTTGTTTACCACAGATGACATACCAAATGCTGCAAATAACCATCCAGTCAGACAGCAAAGATCCTGGCACTGTACAAGACAGCACCTAAACAAGCTTGCAGATCAGGAAGCAAACAACAATTAATTAGACAAGATCTGGTACAGCCTGCCTCTCAAATTTGTGCACCATCTATCATGGCACAGGCTGAAAGGGATTTCCATTATCCAGAAAACAAAAGTATGTCTTTTGCTAAGTACAGTATATTGGCATCTGGAGCAATACAGTGTCATTTGAGTGATACTACAGAAATGCCCCTGATTACCTCTTTTATAATGAGATATTTAAATGACTGTTGTGTGTGGTGAGGCTAGGAATGATCTGCAGTCCCCATTAATATCAACCAAGTCCCCCGCAGATATTGAAGGATTCTTTGAGGTAACAGTCTATATATATCAGAGGGATAGGCTGATGGGCACATTTACCTACTGAGTACACAATCAGTGAAAAGGAGCGCACAAAGCAGCAATCATGTAAAATAAGTGCAGAAACAACATGCTGCCTTACTCTCTCACATAATGCCCTCCCTCCACTAGCTATGGTTGACAACACACATCACAGTGAAAGAAATGTACTACATGGCAGACAGATAATTATGGCTAGAAATAGAGCATATGTCTGGATTTTCTTCAGAAATGCGATACAGGTACCTGAATACATTTTGCTGTGGTCTCTAACTGCACTCATGAAAATCTAGATTACAGTATATATGGTACAACATAATAATAGAAAAACATGGTAGTCTCCCAGTCTGAAGTACTCTCTTACCCCCAGCGACTGTTGTGGGTAACTGTTTTATAGCTTTCAGATGCTGCAACACATCTTAGCAAAGCTCTGGGTGTGTATTGTATCAGAGTCAGGTGAACAGATGTAATGTCATTCTATAACCAGCACTGATGTTTTTTTAAGATATTAGTGAAAGGCATTCAAGAACTCTCACAGCAACACTTAGTTTTTTGGAGCATGACCGGAAAGATCTCTCACAAATCAACACATCTCAACTTGCCTTGCTGTAGTAGACAACTCAGTACTCTTCATCTTGCCTTGCTGTAGTAAGTAACTTAACTAGGGAACAGTAATTCTTTAGTCAGTCAGGAAAAAAGTGAAATTAGTTAAGTATTATTTTTCTGCACTGGTGTGAATCTAACTGTTATTTTTTATATCTCCTGTAATTGAAACTCTGGTGTTTATTGTAATTAGATATTCAGTATTCTCATGTTTTCTATTATTTATTATTAAACATGTTTTACCTTTCATTGTGACTTATTTAGAGAATAGTATTAACATCTTAAGAGTACTTAGGCTTATTTCAGTGATACTGTGGCCACTCCTGAAAGTCTCGCTGCATCGGTCAAACTCCAACAATTGTATTAGTATTAATTTTACTCAGTATAATTGGGTATCCTTGTAATAGCCTTAGAGTAGCTGACTGGTGGCAGAATAATTACCTTTAGTCTGGTCAGATGGAGCACAGATGGTAAATCTGTGCCACCTTTCCCAAGTGTGTGAGAGAAAATCAAATACCCAAGTGTGTGTGTGTGTTAGGCACTTGGAAGAGAGACACAGAGCTCCTAAGTGGTCATTGTGGAGTCTTGAGGCCTAGAGAGAGAGTTCAGCTCCAGGTTTGGAGTGTACTTCCTGTGTGCTCTTAAGTAAAATTGTGTTTGATAGAGAGAGAGATGCATCTGAAAATACTGTGTGTATCCAGTTTTGTTCCTACTGGCCATCCCTTACTAATGTCAGTAGTGAGGATTGAGATGCCTTAATTACTGGATCAGAGTGGGGACCGTCACACAAGGCTTAAAAAGGCCCTTGTGCTTGTTAGCCTAGTAAACACCTAAAAACTAAACATTGTATATTGTTGCAGTAGATCTGTGGTCATTATCATATCAGGAGGATTAAATGTCATAGGCACAGGATAATAGTCTAACTATAGTATACAACATGACATGCAAATATCTGTAGCTAGCTTATTAACACTAAGGACATACACTCCATATACGATATTCCTTAAATGTATTCATATACATGTATGTCACACTCACGCACACACACACACACACACACACACACACACACACACACACACATATATATATATATATATATATATATTATATGGGTTACCCACATTTCATGAATGTGTTTTTTTTTTGTTTTGTTTTTTATCAAATAGTGATAAAGCTCCCACATTTCATGAATGTGCTTTTTTTAAAACATTAAACAGTGATAAAGCTGTTGCTGTTAATTGAAAATCAGCAGATCTGCTTTTTTTGAGAGGGGGGTGCACACCACATGTTCGTTGACTAGAGTTTCAATTAACAGCACTAGAATTACATAATCTAAGGATCTAAACACCATTTGTAACAAAACATGTTGGAGGGATAAGCATGTGTCTCAGAGATTGTCCCTTATGTGGAACATTTAGCTTTCAACTTTCTGTCCATTAATATCTCACCAGGTGAGAGACTAAGTCCCTGCAGCACAATATTCCAAGGTTCAAAACTTTAAGATGACAATCCTCATAGCTTTTGTTGTTTCTCATGGCATTTTTTAGTGCTTGGAAAGTTCTTGCCAGTTGCCTATTAGGGTGCAGACAGTGAGAACAGGATGGTATGTTTCTTACTAGTCATGCACAAATTTTCTGAATTTGGTACTATGGATTATTGTCCGATACAACTACATCAGCAAACTCTCATCTCAGTAATATAGACTTGAATGCATTATTTCAGAGAACATTGAATAATAATCCAGACAGATTAAATAGGCGTCTACATTAACATTTTCTATATGCCTGCTGACCATCATTCCTGCCTCCTATCTGTCTTCAGCCCATTCAAATCCCTTCCAGTAGGGAGTCTCCAGTGTCAACAGGAAGGGGCATTCATCTAATCAGCTGTGCAGGTACTTGTTGTTCTTGCTCACATCTACAGATACAAGCAATGAGGGTGCTTTAAGCCTGTAAACTTTCCCTTATTCGTTAATATGGGATCATGCATCACCACAAGAGCCCACTGCCTCCTCCCCTCAGCATGTAAATCCTCTGATCCACATGTTAGTGAGGCCTACATTCATTGCATTAAAACAAAATCAATATGGCTGGAAGGTAACTGCCTGTAATTCTCTGCCTGCATGTGGTGAAAGAGCCACCAGAACATGTGTTCCTGTCAATAGGTGAAGTGATTGAGCATTGGCCGCTCATTCCTACCATTCTAGGTTAAAGTTCTTCCAGTGCATAAGCAGTTAGCCAAGCCCATGCAATCTGGATCATAGTCCAGCCTTGTTCATCTTTAACTACAAGACTAGGGTCTAGATATATATTTTCTTTGAACCAGAAAAAAGTCATCAATGCCTAGTCAGCTCCACTGACATTTTTGGGGTATATATCAGACCACCAAAAGTTCATTCTTTCGAATATTCTTACATTTAGTTATTTATTTTTATTTTACATTTGTTAACCGGGATAGTCCAGCTGGATATATATCCATTTTCTGTGGAGGCCTGGGGAGAAAAGCTCCAAAGAGGCAATTTTTACAGAACATACAGACAAACATGGGTACATATTTCATCTAGATCCATAAGGGTATCTAGTTATTGACACTTATAGATATAAACTACAGATACTTAAGGTACAAACTACAGACAGATACATTTTACAATAGTCAGTAAACAGTTTTACATTGTTATATGTATGTTATCATACCTTTGATGTGGTGTACATTTATATGCAAGTAACAGATAGGACTCTAGTTTAGGACAATGGTTACAATAGTACTGGAGTGGATCCAGCATTAGTCTGGAGTTGAACAGGGACATAACCATTTGTTGCTGAGGTAGTTGTAGATAGCTTTTTTAAATGTAGGTAGTGAGATAATCAGGGATAAGGATGTAGGCAGGGAGTTCCAGATTTTGGCCACATAAGAAGAATAAAGGGAGTCTCCAGCATGGTTGTTGGATCTAGTAACAGCTAACTGTAATTTGTCAGTTGAGCGGAGTTGCCAGTTGGACAATGTTAGCCAGTGAGGGTGATATATTTTGTTGATGGAGTATCTTGTGAGTAGTAACCAGCTGATTATAAATAAGCTGATTATACATCGACCCCTAGTCCGCGAACGCTGAAAATTCAAAACGACAGATAACTGAATTTTTTCCTAGGGAAATAATTCAGTTGTCCGTTTCTGCCGCTTCACTATTTTCAGCGCTGTGGTGGAAAGTTACGGGTCAGGTTCAGGTAAATGTGCGATTGGGCATGGGTTAGGTGAGTTAGGGTTTCTGCACGAGGGAGGTATGTGTGCAATTGTGTGGACGTGAGGGTTATGTGAGTGCGATAGGGATGGGCCTTAGGGTTAGGGTTAAGTTAAGTGGATAGTTAGTGGTGTTTGTACAGTTTAGTGTAGGGTTAGCTGTAAGATTTTGTGTGTGTGTGTGGGGGGGGGGGTAGCTGTTTGTTTGGTGTGCTTGTGTTGTGTGTATTTGTTTTAGAACAGCACATTTTCCCCCTAGGAAAAAATTTGCTGTTCTGAATGTTTGATGTCAGCGTTCACTGATTAGGGGTTGATGTAAGAACATTCGAAAGAATGAACTTTCAGTGTTCTGATATAGACCCACCTTTTTGCTGTGGTATGCACAGTATAATGCATAACTCTGTACTACTTGCTTTATCTGGGTTAATATTCCTTATTAAAAATAAAACACTACATATTTTGTTTATTTGTACTTCACTGCTCTCAAATGCAAGTTGTTTATCCTCAAGCATTTATCTTCTCCCCTGAGTGGGAACTATTTTGTCAACTTTAAACATTAAGTCTTGGGCAGATCTTGTTTTTTCTATGGAAAAAAATCTAGATTTCGTAATTTGTTGGAGATTTTTCCTCAGGCCAACCTTTCCTAGTAACACCTATTAGTAAATCATTGTCAGTACATCTGACATTCTTTCAGTTTTGAGTCTGTCACAGGTAACTGCAAAATTATCCAAACAACATTGAATTGCTTTAACAGTTCTTTATGCCTCTCTGCTAAATATGAATATTTAGAGAGTGACTTGTGTGCAGGTCCTTGCCTAGTTTGTATTGCTATTTCAGAAAGTATTTCTGCAGATTAGGTAACATCCTTTGTAATTTAAGAGGTGCTTTATATAAAGACTTTCAGAATATTTTTCACAAGGTTTGGTGGTCTCTTTCCAAATTAACTTCTTTACTATAACATTTGTCACCTCTCTACAATACTGCTGACACTATTTTCTGACAATAATGTTATTTTGCATTTGTAAATTATCTAGAACCATAAATGTCAGTAGCTTTTGACATGACTTAAAATATCATTGTCAGCCAGCTTTGTACACCAGGATTCAATGTTATGGCACCTCCATTCAACAGTGGTAGAAAAAATCCAAAATGGATAAAACTGGGAATTATCAAGCTGTTATTCAGAATGAGTTGTGCTATTTTGTATTGTATTCCATCTTAAAAAAAAAGAGACACACAAAATGAGCTTCATTCAAGAAGTTTGATGAAAGTATGGCACTGCAGACACTGTTTGCTGCTTAATTTAATGAATGGCATAAGAAATATTACATAGATGTTAGTATTAGGTTTAATATAGTTTTAACTAATTATTATCCATATTTGCACATGTATTTGTCATGTTTGTGTTTCTCTAATATATCTTTCTATCTAAAGTTCAACATAGCTGACAGTATTTCCTCAATCCTGCATCTATCCTTTCTCACAAAAGATATAAAACAACAACCTAGGTTCATTTAAAAAAGCAAAGGCCATTTTTATTACCTCATTCTACACTTCACTGTTTCAAGTTATTTATATATATATAAAAGACTCGGCCTGTGTTCTGTGGTCTGCATTATTCTATTCTTGTATTAATTAATTTTGCATGCAAAGGGTCAACTTTAGTTTAACCACCCCCTGTGACAACCCACCACTGCAAACCAGTAGTCAAGGAGCCTCAATCCTGACCACTGGCAACAGTGGGGAACATTCAATGACAGGATAACAGGTACATGCACAGTATTTCGAGATGCAGCTCTCTACATCAAGTGCAATTTCCCTTAAGAGCATACAGAGACCACAGTCAGGCTGAGGCTGGTTTCCCCCTCTTCCTCCAGATCCCCAGTAAGATTCCCCACTGGCACAGCTATAGAGTTGAGATCTCAGCTGAGTGACCAAACCAAGACCTGCAGCACCCTCTCTGTCCAACCAATGCTTCATACCCTTGCTCAAGTAGCTGACACACAAACTGAAGTTTGATTTACACACACACACACACACACACACACACACACACACACACACACACACACACACACACTTGGGAAAGGCTGGCACAGGTTTACTAGCCATACCCCTTTCTGCCCAGAATATAAGGTACTTTTCACTGCCACCAGTCACTCTTGCCAGCTACCTTAAGGCCCTTAACAAAGGGTGTCTAGTCTTACTGTGTAATATTAGTATTAACACAAATGGTAGTTTGACAGAGCAAGGCTATTAGGAGTGGCCCACATGGTGTCACCAAATAAATATGCAAGTACTCTCAAAACATAAATGCATCTACAAAGAGTAGCCACAGTGAAAGGTTTAAATATATTTAATAATAAATAAAAGAACAATATTAAATATATATTCACAATGACATCAGAGTTCAAAACCAAAGGAAATATTGAAAATAACATTCCAGTACAGACTCACACAAATGAAGAATAATACAAGCTTCAATATATTCTTGACTGTATCTTATACTGTTCCCTAGAAACATATTTTATTACAGCAAGGCAGATGTGGTTGATGGCTCTTGTTGTCAGGTCCTAGGCAGCATGCACTGTCTCAACTAAGAGACTTCTCAAAATAATATTTAAAATATTACTGCTGGGATAGCTTGCAGAATGACAATTTCTGGTCATGTGACTTCTAGTTCTCATGCAAAACCCATTGCTGAAGTTGGCAGTGTTTAGCATCTGTCTGTAAAAATACTCAAGGGCTATTTCTCAGATCTTTGGCAGATGCTGGAAGTTAAACTATTACATTCCTTCATGCTTCTAAAATAGCAATTAGTTCACCCTAAAGACAATACAGAAAGCTTCCTAGTACAAATGTTGCGTCTCTAGCTGCACTGAAACATCTTTATGGCGTAGCCTATAAAGTAATTTTATTTCAAATATTTTTCTAAAGTTTGATGGACTGAGGTTAACCTCCTGTATTAGAGCTTCCACGGTTAAGATATATACATTTAAACCATTACAACAGTGCTTGTACATTTCTGTTCTCTTCTAGTAGGGCACACTGTGGATACATTTTAAACACAGCACTTTACAAATACCTTTTCAACACAAACTTCTGTAAAAAGCAGTTTGATATACACATGATATACAATTCTAACACATTTATAACACAAGTATCTTATATAAATTAGTTTGATATTCACAAATGACATACAATTATTTACTAAATTCCAGCTAGCTGTGCTGGCAGTACCCCCTTTCTTCATCCACCCCCCCACCTTTAACAAAATGTCAGTAATCAAGGGACAGCATGTAAAAAAACAGTGGCTACATCTCTTAGTGCAACAAAGCAAAGGAAATAGATATTTCATCTGTCAAAATTCCTTACTCTTAAGTACATACTGTTTGCTGCAGTAAATCCATTAGTCTGTAGTTAATTCTATGGTAAGAAAGAATCCAGTTCCCATGATGCACCTTACTGTAGGACGCATAAGAGCAGCACTGGCTAATATGAATTTATTTACCCTTTAGGAAGCATGACGCATCCCTGAGTGAAGGATGAACACCTCGTTAGGAGGCACATGCATTATTTTGCCTGCGTTTTCACGCATGTGTACTGTGATTCACAAAACATAAGTCTTGGCACTCCAATAATGAGCAAAGAGAATGGCATGGAAGTTATCTAAAAATTGGTTCTGTTTTTTAATATAATGGGGAAAAAAAGCTTTTTTGCATCTTTTATTCAAAATATTCAATTGAGTATCACTGATGACTCCTCTGAGAATAGGTAATCTAAGTTTTACTGTTCCATTCAAATCAATCATTGAGGGTCATGTAAAAAAATACTTATAAACCATCCTTTAAGAACAGGACAAGATAAATGGAACTGCAGCAGTTAGCATTGCCACCTCATAGCAAGAGGTTCTCCAGTTCGATTCTCAGCTACTGTGCCTTCTGCGTGGAGTCTGCATGTTCTCCCTGTGGTTGCAGGACTTTCCTCTGGGTGCTCCAGTTTCCTCCCACATTCCAAAGACATGCAGTAGGTGGACTGGACACACTAAATTGGCTGTAGGTGTGTGAGTGCATGTTTGAGTGAGTGGTACAGATGAAATACCACAGCAGTGCTAGCCACCTGATGGTGTAAATCTTGGCTCGAGATACTTTGCACTGTTAAAGTGACATCCCGACCCCATGTGCAAGATGAGAAAAATGGTTGAGGATGGCTAGATGGAATTTAACAATGATATAGGGAACATAAACAGTGACACCAGTAGGGACTGTATTAGTCAACCCTCCACCCCTTGCAGTAAAGGCTGGCTGAATAAGGCCACCAAAGCCCTGACTGGAGTGATATAGGTAAGGTAATCACATTATAAAGATGACCCTCACTGTCCATTCCATTGACAACAGAAAAAAATCTCTATAAACTACATCAAACTCTTAGTAGCTCAAATAAAGCATTCCAAGCCAAGTCAGATGATTTTAAGGACATTAAGTATTGAAATATGAATAAAACAAATAGCTCTAAAACATGAGGATTTCCTATTTAATTTAAAATATAATTTAGTGCATTACCAAACTCTATGCTGCTCTGTTCAAACCCTGAAACTTAATGAATCGTTGATTCATTTTTCACAAATTGGTCTTTAAAATGAGTAGCAGACATCATGTTATGCACTGTAAGGAGTCTTAAGATTTTAATTTTAATGGTTAACAGTGTAGCAATCAAACATACTGAGAGGCAATAAAGATTTTCCCAATTAATCTTAATAATGATTCAAATTTCATGTTAGCAATAATTAATTTTTATCTCTGAACTTTTATTTTGGGAAAGATTTGATATCTTGGGACCCACTTTACTGAGTACTGAAACACGGAGACCTAATAACAAAAAATCTAGACTTGTATATACTAAGTATGAGACAGTTGTTTGTCAAAGATGTGGCAATCTCAGAGTTGATTATATAAGTTCAAGGAGTATGGATGACTTGCCCCCACATCTGGTGGAAAAGAGGTGCTTTCCACCCACAAAAAAAAATTAAATGAGAAGAGCTATGTACAATATTCTCTCTTCTGTATTTTTGTTTTTTTCTGAAATCTCAAGTCTCTGCAAGTGATTCTCAAGATTCCAACAGAGAGACTTTTTTTTTTATTTTTTTTATATTAACAGTGGCCTGGAATTTAAAACCTTAACTTGTAAAAAAAAATAAATAAATAGAATTAAAGTGATCTCGCCCACAGACCCAATTTAGCCACGACCAAAGCCAAAAGACATACAAAATTTAACACGGTAAATTAAGAAAAAAAAGTATATATTAAATCTATTAAATTTTATTTTATACAGCCTTATCACATATGCCGATATAAAAAGTACTGCAGTAAACAAAACAATGAAGATATATGTTGCACAACTTCAACTGATAAAATGGGGTATAATTGATTATTTTTGAGCAAGAGTGATCAATTTTCTAAATAGTTTAAATGACATGGTATATAACAGGAAAATAGCTCTGTCTAGGACACTAAGTCAGCTTACCCTTTGGAGGGGATAAATGGTGACACCCCTAGCTTCAGAAATCTTTATAAAGCAGCAGTGGAGATTGACATGGCACTGTAAGGCAATTCTAGATAATTCTTCAACACTGGGAATAAATGGATGTATTCTCATTGTTTTCTTTGCTTCTGCTGTTGAATGTTTTACAAGTCTGTAACAAATGTGCATTTGTTTCAGTAATGTTAATTAGTCTCAACGTGCATATTAAAGGAAAAGCCGCCAATCATCCATAAAACTAAATATATGTAACTGTAAATAAGGGCTATAGATGTGTCCAAAGTGGTGTACAGCAGCATACAACAGGTTGCAACTATTATCAGGCATCAAGCTGAGACTAATTCATTAGCACAGAACCAGGTCCACATCAGGTTAAAGGTCATACTGAGGCACTGCTGCACTTGAGTAGTCATCAAGGATAAGGTCATCAATTTAGAGAATGATTTGGCGTATTGATAAGGAGAGTAGGTGGTCATTGATGAACAAAGCAAACATGATGGTGACCAGCACTGCACCATGTGGGACTCCAACAATCAACTATTTTGATCAAACCAGTTATCGCCAGTCTTAACTAGATTTTTCAGATACCTATGAAACCATGTGTCAGAACCTTCACCAAATCCACACCTATGTAGCTTAGTTAGAAGAGGAGTATGCACAACTGTTTTGAATGCCCTTTTCAATCAATAAACATTGCAACAGTAAGGAATATTCTTTCCATGCTAGACAAAATTAAGTCAGTTATGCTGTTGCTATAAATGATAATTTAGATGCTACATCCTTTTTTTTAGTCCATGTAGTGCATGGGCAAGAAGACAAATTTCAAAAAAGTGAAATATATGCAATAATGGTTTATGCATTGTAAAAACGGTTTGCAACGATATATGAAAAATGCCTTGCTTCATCTGAAATCATGCGCTTGTGAGTTGTTGATCACAACAAACTTGTGCTGTGCTTAAGAAACTTAAAACTAAGGTGTTCTTTAGAAGATCGTGACACTTTCTGTTGTGTCCATGGTGTGGCTGAATTTGGCAGACAGAATAAGTTATTCTGACATCTGTAAAGTAGAAATAAAATAAATTCATGGTTTTGTGCCTACCATGCTTTCAGGCCTGACGGAAACTGGAGTGATGCTACAGGACATCATGTCCCCTAATAACCACATGAGATTCCTAAATGAACTTAAGGAACAACCTACTGTCAAAAATGCCTTTATAATCAAAGAGTTCAACTAGCCATCGATCAGCTGGAGAACCTAAATCTTCAAAGTCGTGTGCACCCAGAAATTCTTAGATTTAATAAAGAAACAATTCCTAGAATAGATGATTACCAATCCAACTAGAAGACATAATCATATTTAATATTTTTGATTTATTTTACATTTGTTGACTGGGAATGTCTGACTGAACCAAAGTCCTTTTTCAGCATAAGCCCAGGGAGAAAAGCTCCAAACTTAAAACAGAATAAAATTAAGCTAAGATAATACAGACAATATAACATGTCATGGTAATTTAAAATAAAGTCAAAAGACAAACAAGAAACAGTACTGGAATACAAATGTTATATAATATATATATACTATGCCCAGAGTCTTGAGTCTTAAGTGGTAATTACAGGGAACGTGAAGAGATGACTTGGGGGGGTAGAGTAGGTCAAGGGTAGTATACGTTGGTTATAAGAGGAGACAGTGGAGAGTAAGGAGAAAGAGGGGTAAGTTAGTTAGATGAATGCTGTATATTCAAGGAGGGTAAGAACAGTAGCAGATTCATTGCCCTTTAAGGTACTCTTTTGTGGTTAGTTTAAATTGTTTGGGAAGTGCAAGAGTTGCGATTTCAAGAGGGAGTTTATTCCATGCTATGGAGGGGTAGTAGCTATATATGTTGCACCCTGATTTAGACTTGGGTTTGTAAATATTTAATAGCTCCTGAGATGAGCTCCGGAGGTTTCCTGTAGGGGAATAAGTGGGAGATGAGAAAATGTAGAGCTGGACAATAGTCTGGCTGATATAGAATTGAGTGTGTGGTTTGAAGCTGTGAGAGGAGGAGCAGGTGAGGTAGTTCAAGCCAGGTTAAGTGTTTTAGAGAGAGACAGTAGTGAGATGTATAGGCTTGTTTAGCTGTAAATCTAGCTATTTTGTGGTATGTAGATTTGAGCTTAGTAAGTAGAGAGGAGTTTAGATTAGTGAGAATTTGTGAGCAATATGTTAAGCAGGGGAGAAGATAAACATGTGAGAGAAATTCTAGCTTCATGGGAGAGAAATTTTTTTGTTTCTGTATAAAAGTCCTAGTTTGAAATGGGTTTTCTTGATACAATTATTTATGTGAAGGTTGAATTTCAGCTGATCATCAATGGTAATACCAAGGAGTGCTGGATTCAACTTCAATGGGGTATTAAGTGACATTATGGAAAAGGAAGTGACATTATGGAAAAGGAAGATTTGATATGGTTAACTGTTTTGAGGAGAAAGTAGTAGTTTTTTTTTTTTTTGGGGGGGGGGGTTGAAGATGAGTTGATTGTTGGAGAGCCATGTCTCCACTGAATTAAAGGAAGACTGGGTAGCAGATAAGAGTTTAAAGGGAGAATTAGCTATAGTTATCACTGTAGAGTCATCAGCGTATTGGACTATAGAAGAGTATGGACAGGAGGAATGAAGTAAAAGTTAGTGAAGATATTGAAAAGTAGTGGTCCAAGAATGGATACTTGAGGAACACCCATTTTCATTTGAAGGGGAGTAGATGGAGTAAAGTGCCATCTCACTGATTGCAGTCTGTCCGTGAGATAGCTGGAGAACCATGCAACTGTGTCTGGAGAGAAATTGAGGTTAGACTGTTTGTTCAGTAGCAGAGAGTGAGAAAGTGTCAAAAGCTTTTGGGAAATCAAGGGATAGACAGGAGATAAGTTTGTGATCATCTCTGGCTAAAGAAATAGTGTTGAGGAAGGACCGAAGAGCAGTGGTGGTGCTATGTTTAGCTCGGAAACCATGCTGTGTATGAGTGAGTACGTTTTCCTGTAAGAGATGTTGGATAACTTGCGTATATATGCATTTCTCAAAGACTTTAGAGAGAGGATAGGAATAAGTCTGAAATTAGAGATTTCTGAGGAGTTACCTCCTTTATGAATAGGTAGGGTGTATAACTGTTTCCAGATAAATGAGACTTTAGATTCAGAGATAGAGCAATTGATAATGATAGATACAGGCACAGCAAGAGAGTGCTATCTGGAGAAGGTATGATGTGATATTGTCAGCAGATACAGAGCATGGTTTTAGCCTAGAAAGCAGGGTTTTGATATAGGTAGTGGGAACAGGTTTGAGGGAGAAAGTGTTTAGAGTGTTAGCAGTTGAAGGTTCAGGGCATTTGGGGGCTTTGGTGTTAGAAAGGTTAGGGTTAAAAAGTTTGGATATTGATTCAATAAAATAGGTGTTGACAGTTTCATCTGGTGATTTGCCAGGACATGGATTAGGTGAGGTAGGGTTACCAGTATGTAGTATTTGGTTTATTGCATTCCAGAATTTTTTGGGTCAGATTTTAGAGTTGTCTGGGATTGTTGTAAAATATTTTTTGTCTTTATTGATGAGTTTTTTGTTTAATTTCTGTGTAGATCAGCAGGGTCTTTAGATTGTAACCATGTTTTCCAGGCCCTATCTCTGGCTTTCATGAGGGAGCATGTAGTTTTTGATAGACAGAGGGATATATTAGCTTTTATCCTTTTTTTTTCTTTTGAGTGTGGGCTATTGAGTTTAGGATATCAAGAAAAGATGAGTTGAAGGCTATGATGGGCTTCGTCTAGTGGGAGCTGGGTAGGGATGTTCCAGTTTACTCTAGAGATGAGGGTTTTGAATGTATCTTAGTTGAAGATGGAGATTGCATAATATTCTTAATGGGGTCACAACTACTATATCCACTAATTATAACTCCTCCTCTATTTTCTCCAGTCCTTGTCAAGTCAATTATAAACTCAGCCTTCTCTTCTAAAATCCCCACAGCCAATAATTTTGAATTCAGAGATTTCAAACAGAAACACCTCCTCAAACTCTATGATAATCACTCCAATTTCACCTGGCACTGACTGAGCAAGTATTTATACAAAGTTCTTGACCCATACAGATAAATTACCAGACCTGAACGTGCCTAATTCAGTCAAATATAATGGCAAGTTCATAAACAAACTACTCTGGCAGTCCATCAGTTTAAACTAACTCAGTCACAAGAAAAAAACAAATTGAAATCCTACAACAAATATAAAAATTCACGTTAAAGATTGCGTCAAGAATATATGTAAGCAAATAAAACCTGCTATCTGGACTAGTAAGACAAATCATGCCCTTATAATTATCTATGGCATTGGAGTCTAATTTAGGTCCTTTATATTAGGAAAAGTAACACACAGCAGTGATCAGAACTTGCACACAACAGCACCCTTGTCAGACCCTGTAAATATAAATACACTGCATATCAAATTTAGTAGAAATGTTACCACTGAAATAAGTATCTTAATTCCACAAATTCCTCAAACTGTACCTTGCAATACCATAAAAACTCATACATAAGGGGCTCTCAAAAACAAAAAAATATTTCTTCCTTGGGACATGGTGATTTTCCAGAGGGACTAAAATAGTGTCCAACAGGACTTTATGGAGCCCCACCATAAATTGTTTGATTTTAGCTGCACTACAGCATTTCTTCCTGAAGAATGGTGAACCACACTTGTGATGCCCCCACACAAGGCCAGCTTTACCATGGGAAACTCTAGACACCCATTATATTGACTAGTCTGATTTACCAAGTCATGGATTGCATCATAAACAGTAATATCAAAATCCTCATCAGGCTAGACCCACAAACATTTTACTTTGTCACAGGAAGATCCTGCCTACTCAGTACAGTTAATATCTTCCAGAAGGTACACACAGCAGTCATCCTGTTCACACAGTTTATTTAGATATGCATTAAGCACTCAACACTATATGCATGCTGGCGTCATTCAGAAACTAGTTGCCTTAAAAGTAAATTCATATATGGTGATATGAACTGGTTGAAACAAACCCAGGCAGTTAAAGTGTCAGGAGCTCCCTCACAAAGTAGGAAGATAACTTGGGGTGTACATCCATCTCAACTTCTAAACACAAGCAATCTGACAAAGCATAAAATAATGGGGGAACAAAGACCCAAAAATGGTACAGATTTTAAATCTTGCTCTTATAAACTTACAAAGTTGATAGACTAACAGGTTTTGTGTTAGCATGCATTTTTCTGAAGGATAAGAAGTATAAAACTGAAATTATATAGCACTTTAGTAATATTAAACCCCAGTGATATGCAAGAAAACCATACATTTTTTTTTAAGGAACAGACCAAAAAAATGGGGCAAAAATCTGAACGTCCTGTGAAAATCTGGACAGTTGAGAGGTATGCAGTGTGCCCATTGCTCAATCTGGAGATTTCACCTTTTCAGCATCTATTTCTCTGATATCATTGCTGAGAATTAGGTGTTATTGTTAAGTCTCTCCCTGATATCCATTTCTTACAGCAGGAACTAACCCTCCTAAATAAATGGTGTATAGAAAAAGCGCTAAAATTAAAGGCAAAAAAGTGAAATATTGTCAGCCCCACAATATAGACAATACCACCAACACAAAATGATGATGCAGTCAAGGATCTTAAAACCTGGATTGATCATTCTCACTACTTCGACTATCATGAATCTCTATTTTAGCAAAACAGAAGTATAAAGATGTACCATCCAGGCAGAGCTAGCTTATGGTCAAATGAGGCCTTAGGTAAAGGAATAGACCCCCACACACACACACACACACAGCCAGCAGTATTTCTGGCATATTTACTTGTCTGTCTTCCCCCAGTTTCCATAAACATGACTCAAACCTGTCACTGTACAGACTATTTTCTTCTTTGCTTTTGAAATGAAGGCAGAGCTATGGATTTAATTTATATCTTTTAATTTAAATATCCTTTATTGACCAGGTTAGCCCCTCTAGGCTAATAGCATCTTTCCAGGGGGGACAATTGGTATTTATACTACTTGGGGGACATTGGCCAGGGCATTGGGGAATGTCCCTCTATTCTTTTTAATAGCGCAGGTAAATGTAAAAGATCTCATAGCACCTACCATTAATGCAAACAGATGGGATCTCAGTTTAATATCTCATCCAAAGGAAGACACGCTCAAGAGCGCAACATCTTCTCCCCTTAAAGTGCACTGCAGTATCAGCAATGCATCTACTCCAAAGGCAATGGTCGACTACATCACAGCGACCATGAAACAGTGGCAAACCACTTTGCAATTAAGCCATGATAAAGGACAAATTATTAACCCAGAGATAAAAATTCAAAGGGGGATATTCCAAGGTGACAGTCACCACTGTTATTCTGTCTTGCCTTTAACCCATTAAGCTGTCTACTTAACA
Source organism: Protopterus annectens (assembly GCF_019279795.1). Classification (NCBI taxonomy): domain Eukaryota; kingdom Metazoa; phylum Chordata; order Ceratodontiformes; family Protopteridae; genus Protopterus; species Protopterus annectens. The sequence goes on from NC_056743.1 coordinate 200,011,772, forward strand.
GCTTAGGCCATGGCTATAATTTGGCTCCTACAAAACAACTAAGTGTAAAGACTTATCTTCTCTGTCGATGATTTGAAACTGTATAGCTCATCAGATTAGGAACTTGAAAGCACAAATGAAAGTTGTCAAAACTTTTTCAGATGATACAAGAATGTCAATTGGTCTTGATAAATGTGCAAAAATAACCTTTAAAGAAGGAAAACTGCAGCACTAAGAAAACATCAGTTTGGGACAAGAATGTGATATAAAATAACTTGATCAAGAGGCAGTGTATAAACATTTCAGAATTGATGAAGGATCAATAATAAAACATGAACAAAAGCAAATAAAACATAGTGCATAGGTTCTTACTAGGCTATCGGCCCAAGGGCCATAGTAAGACTAGCCAACAAGGTTCCCTGGCTTACGCCACCCAAGAAAGTTATTTTCCTGTGCCACTGTTGAGCAGAGCCACAGAAGTGATCCCCGGGGTGTATTTCCTATTTCCCATCTACTCATCAAGATTTTTCTTGGAGTGCTAATGAAGAACTTTGCTTGACATAGATGGGTAGCCACTTCCAGAGTATGGGAAGTCTCTGAGACAGGAATCTATCCCTCCAGCATGTCCTGTTTATTGTGGTTACAAGGTTTAGGTCCCTAGAGCATGTAGCTCAGAGGGATTGAGATTTCTTTAGGTGTAGCATGTCCAACAGCTCTGGGTTTGACATAGCTTTATATGTTAGGCAGAGATCACCTCGGAGTAGGCGATATGCTACGGAGTAAAGCTGGAGTTTTTTGAGGTGGTCAGTGTAGGTTATTTGTTTGAGGCCAGTAATCCTCTTTATGAAGTACTTCTGTGGCCTTGCCAGCTGCTGCAGATGTCTTGTGAGGTACATTCCAAAATGGGCACTGTGCTCTATATTGGGTCTAATGAGTGCCGAGTAGAGGGGAACAAAGACCTCTTTTTTCCCGGATGAGAACCCTTTTATGATGAGGTGTGCCATGTAGAAGGATTTCCTGACTACTGTTGTGATGTAGCTATCAAAGAAGACACTACTGTCCACCTGGGTCCCAAGGTCTCTTATCACGCATTCAGTGTTAAGTAGATTGCTGCCTATGTGGTAGTTCATGGGTACAGAGTTTTTACCAAAGGGAGTAACACTGCACTTTTTGGCATTGAGCTTGAGGCCACGGCTCTGACACCAGGCATCTGTTTCAACGAGGCCCTTCTGTAGGATGTTCACATAATTTGGGGACTTGACTATGGCTCCTAGTTTGCAGTCATCTGCAAACTTCATTAGCCAGAGGCCTTCTGTGTTAGCCTGTATTTCAGGGAAGTAGATACCAAACAGGAGAGGTCCCAGGACGGAACCCTGTGGTACTCCACTTGTCACTGCTTTGAGGTCAGATTTGGAGACTGCAACTTTTACAATGTGGGTTCTGTCAGTGAGACAGTTGGCAACCCATCTTGTGATGTAGGGATTTATACCTAGTTTATTGAGTTTAGCTATAATTCCAGAATGGGGGATGGTGTCGAAAGCCTTGGCAAGGTCAAGATAGGCTGTGTGAACCACCTTACCCTCACCTACGGCTTTGGTGACTACCTCAAAGATTTCAATCAGGTTCAGCATACATGATCTGCCTTTCACAAACCTGACCTGGGTGGGCTCCAGAGTTTGGAGGTTACCAATGTCTGTTTATGAGTTCCATGATGATACCTTCCATGGCCTTGTAGACCAGGCTCATCAGGCTAATAGGTCAATAGTTCCCGGGATCAGTGGTGGCTCACCCTTTGTGGAGTGGGATAACTGTTGCTGTGTACCATTCAATGGGCACAAAGCCTGATGCAAGGCTATTATTGAACATGGTGCTTAAGTGGGGAGCCAGTTCATTCTGAAGTTCATGTAAAACGCAGCCTGGGATGTTGTCCGGTCCCATGGTGCTGTGTTTTTTGCTTTAGAGAGTGCAGCTTTTACCTGCGTAGTTGTGATTACAGGGACTCTGCATTCTTCCTGTATAGATATGGGCCCTTTAGGGGGTGAGAGGGAGGTAAACTTAGCACTGAACATATCTGCCAGGAATACTTTAGAAGACTCAAATTAACCCTGAAAACAGCTTTGACATCTAGGAACAAAATTCAAGCTATAAACCAGTTTGCTATTCCTGTCCTAATAGAGTTTTGGAGTGATTGACTGGCCCCAAAACATGTTGGATAGATTAGACAGGAAAACAAGAGGGATGCTTCATGCTCACCAAATGATTTATAAAAATCAGTGCATACCAAGATTATATATTCCTCATTCCACAGGAGGGATGGGCCTTCTTGAAATTGATTACATGCATAGAACAATAATCATGGCACTGCACACATCTGTTGACCTCACAAGACCCAAATGTAGTGAAAGTCTTGAAACATGAGGAGAATAAATCTAAGATAAGTTCTCCAGTTAATCTAGCAGAAGCATATCAATATCAAGCAGGAATGGAAATCAAACCAGTAGAAGATAAAAATTAGCCAGCAACTGAATGTGCCAAAAAACTAAAGAAAGAATATAAGGATGAGGACCAGATGAGAAGGCAAGAAATGTGGAAAATGCATAAATATAGTTGCATAAATATAGAAAACGTCTCGGAGAACATGTTGATCAGGACTGAACACAGGAATAGTTAAGGAGAGGCGAATTCAAACCAAGAGATGAAAGGTTAATATTGATGGTCCAAGAAAGTGCGCTACATACATGTTGGTTTACAAAGTCGATTGAACATGTGGGAGAAACAGACAAATGTAGGTTTTGTAAAACAGAACTGGAAACAGCTGCACGCCTCATTGCTGGTTGTGGCATTCTAATGGCAGGAGGACTGTATACTGAAAAGGCATAATAATGTGGCAAGAATGTTGCACTGGGGATTGTGCAAACATTATGGTACTGAGGTGGCGGAAAAAAATTGGAAACATGAGCCACAAAGCATCATAGAAAAAATAAAGTCTACATCGCATGGAATCACCCCATTACCAACAGTTCAAAAGATAAATGCTAGAAAACTGGATATAGTGGTCCATGAAAAGAAGACAAAAAGTAGCACTGATCATTGAAATCACCACACCTAGTGACTACACTGTCTTTCACAGAGACACAGTCATAAAATATCATGACGTTCAGGCAGAAATGAGAGCAATGTGGAACAAAGATACCCAGAGAGTTCTAATAGTAGTAGGCCAAAGGGTCTTACAAGAATCTACAATCATATTTACATATGTTACCAATACATGTAACCTCATACGAATTGCAGGTGAAGTCATTAATGAGCACACTACGGGTACTGCAAAGGGCACTACTGGCTGACATCAGAGACTGAAATAATACTAACCTGATGAACTTTAATTGCATTCTGACTTAGGAATGGGGTCCATTCCTCTCATGGTATTAGAAACCCAAAAGACTTGGAGAAATTAAAAAAAGGCAAGGATGCTACCTGTTGTCCTACTAACACTGATCTCAAATTCTGTAGCACAAACACTTTTGGCTATTTGCCGAACAAAACAGTTGCACATTGAAAACAAATGTAGCAAGAGCAGCAGTAAGCTTCTCTTCCCTTGAAGCGGACATTCCTTAAAAATAGCCAAAACTCACATTCCTTGAAAATGCACTGAAACTCACATTCATTGAAAATGCACCCCAGTAGTTTTGAATATTTTCCATTAAGCAGTTAACATGTATGAACCAATAATTGAAACGTTCTGAAATGAGTCACTTTGTCAATCAACTCTGATGACTAAGTGTAGAGTCTGGTAGTTTGTGTATAACATTAAGGCTCTTGTCTCCTGTAGCCATGGTACAGGTTTTAAGCCTGAATAAGCTAACTAACCAACCTGCCATCCCGAACTCTAACATTTTATGTACATACAGTGGATATAAAAGGTGTACACACTCCTGTTAAAATGTCAGGTTTTTGTGATATAAAAAATGAAACCATAATAAATCATTTCAAAGCTTTTCCCACCTTTAATGTGACCTATAACCTCTACAATTCAATTGAAAAACAAACAAATCTGCTAGGGGGAAAAATAAAACATGTACAATAAGCTGGTTGCAGAAGTGTGCACACCATTAAACTAATACTTTGTTGAAACACCTTTAGATTTAATTACAACATTCAGTCTTCTTGGGTAGGAGTTGGCAGTCTACATCACATGGAATCACCCCATTACCAACAGTTCAAAAGATAGAAGTAATTCTTTTGTTGACTTGAATGTATGCTTGGGGTCATTGTCCTGTTGAAAGGTGAAATTCCTCTTCATCTTCAGCTTTCTAGCAGACACCTGAAGGTTTTGGGCCAAAAGTGACTGGTATTTGGAACTGTTTAGAATTCCCTCCACCTTGACTAAAGCACCAGTTCCAGCTTAAGAAAAGCAACCACAAAGCATGATACTGCCACCCTCATGGGGATGGTGTTCTTTTGGTGAAGAAGTGTTGGTTTTGCACCAAACGTACCTTTTGGAATTGTGGCCAGAAAGTTCAGCCTTGGTCAAATCAGACCATAACACATTTTCCCATATGCTTTTGGGAGACAATGTATCGTTTTGCAAATTTTAGCCAGGCCTGGATGTTTTTCTGTGTAGGAAAAGACTTCCATCTTGCAACTCTACCCCATAGTCCAAACATCTGGAGAATATGGAAATTGTTGTTATATGTAGTACACATCCAGTACTTGCCAGAAATTCCTACAGCTCCTTCAGTGTTGCAGTAGGTCTCTTGGCAGCCTACCTGACCAGTTTTCATCTTGTCTTTTCATCAGTTTTGGAGAGACATCCAGTTCTTTGCAACGTCACTGTTTTCATATTTTCTCCACTTTTTGATGACTATCTTCACTGTGTTCCATGGTATATCCAATGCTGTGGAAACGTTTTTGTACCCTTCTCCTGACTAATCCCTTTCAACAATTAGATCCCTTTGATGGTTTGTAAGCTCTCTGTGAACCATGGCTTTTGCTGTAGCAGGCAACTGAGTAAATGTCAGAAAAATCCTACTTGGACAGCTGAACTTTATTTGTGGATAATCAGATTGTCTTTAATTGATGGCAGGTGTGTACCTAAGAAGACTTAATGCTATAATTAAATCAAAAGGTGCGTCAACAAAGTATTAGCTCACTTATGCAACCAGCTTATTGTACGTTTTTTATTTTTATATTTTTTCCCCTAACAGATTTTTTGTTTTTCAATTGAATTGTAAAAGTTATAGGTCGATTAAAGGTGGGAAAAGTTTTGAAATATTTATTGTGGTCTTTTTTTTATATCACAAAAACCTGGCATTTGTAACAGGGGTGTGTACACTTTTTATATTCACTGTATATCTACAAATACACACACACCACTCTGTGGTCTATGGCAGGGAATGAGCATCTACTGAATGAATGCAAGTTTCCCTTTCTATAGCAGCACTCTGTGTTCCAAAAGGATGGTGGCAAAGCAGCAGCAATTTTTCTCTGGATAATAGCAAAACAGCAGCTCTTCTTCAGTTCATGGAAGTTCCAATTTACATTTGAGAAATTAAATCCCCGGCATTCCTGTGGGAGTCGTACTAAAGATGCACGCACAGGTGACAGGCTCAGTCAGTCCTTAAAGAAGAAAAAATGTACAAATTGTAATTGTTTAATTAAAATTAAATGTTGTGGCCGCCTCCAAGCCAGCAACCCCCCACCCCCCCACCTCAAGTCAGCAGGCCCTAGGCAACTGCCTATGTCGGCTAGAGCTGGATCCAGCTCTGCATTCAAATCATAATATAAGTCATCATCCCTCTACATGCATCCCAAATTACACCACTTATGAAGTATAATGACCCTTTGGAATGTACCTTTCTAGAGATATTAAGCAACAGGAAAGGCCCCAGATGTCCCTAACCAAGACAAATCAATGATGTAAAGTCCCTGAGCTACGCAGAAATGGCTTGAAGCTTTATCCCTTCACTTGATCAATGCTTGCATTCAGCCTCATCAGGCACTTATCACTCCATCTCATATATCCTCACATTTATTTATTTATTTCCAGTTTGATTACTGGGCAAGTCCACTGGACCTAGACAGCTCATTTTCAGTGGAGACCCGGTGAGAAAAGCTCCATAAAACAGATTACAGTAAAGATAGCGGTCCAATAAAAATAGGGTACAACTACAAATACATATCAAATAATACAAAGTGTAAGCAATATTGCCCATAATGGAAAAATATCGTGCAGATACATTTTAACAAATTCACACAGTAAGTCAAAGTCAAAAGCTATTTACAGAGTGTAAGAAATCATATGGGAATTAGCTATAGAAGGTTATAGCCAACTATAAGGTGCTTAGGAACTCAGGAGGATACCCTCCCAGGGGCTTTTGTTAGAGTTCCAGGTAGGGAGAATGCAGTTACATTTCCATTTGGAGGAGAGGTAGGTGTAAAGCTGTGTTTTGAAGTTGTTTGTATTTGACATTGTCCTTAGTATGGAAAGGATAGAGCTCCATTTCTTACCTAAGAAGAAGGGGAGGAGAAGTTGTCCAACAGGATGTTTAGGTTTGTGGATAGTAATCAAGTTTTGGTGTTCAGATCTGAGAGTTCTGTTTAGGGTGTATGGGGGGGAGGATGTTGGTTAGAGCTGGGCATTTGGTTGTATTAAATATTAGTCTATGTGCTGTAGTGAGCTGGAGGAAGTCCAGGTAATTTGTGAAATCTAACCAGTTGAGGGATCGGAGGGTAACACAGTGATGTATGGAATGCATGGCTTTGGTGGCAAATTTAGAAATTTTGTTATAACAGCTTTCAAGTTTGGAAGTGATGGAACAGGATAGGTTAGTTAGTAGTGGGGCACCATACAGAAGGGAGGGAAGGAGGTAAAAGGAGGCCAGAGTATGCCTGGTAGAAGTAGAGAGGAAGTGGTTGTTCCTGTATCGCATATATAGTTTTTGGTGGGTTTTCTTTATATTTTGCTGAATATGGATGTCGAACTTGAGGTGTTAGTCTATAGTTACACCGAGTAATTTGGCAAAGGGAACAACTTCGATCTGAGAGTTGTTTTGGCTAAGGACTTAGATGGAATTTTCATCAACAGAGAAAGATTGTGAGGGAGTGAATAGCAGTATTTTAGATTTGTTAACATTGAGAGAAAGGTGATTTTGGAACATCCAGATCTCAGTAGTTGAGAAGGCAGTCTGAATTTTAGATAGGAGTTCAGAGAGGTTAGAGGTAGAGCAGACAAGTTTAGTCTCATCTGCATATTGGATGACTTTGGCATTAGGAATAGCAGAGTGAAAGTTATTGATAAAAATATTAAACAGCAATGGTCCAAGGATGGACCCCTGTGGCAATCCAGTAGGAATGGGTAAGAAAGGTGAGGTGCCTTTTTTTCCATTTCACAGCCTGATATCTATCCAACAGATAGCTTACGAACCAGGAAAGTGTGTTTTGGGAGAGATTTAGGTTTGATAGATGACTTAGAAGGTGCTTATGGGAAACAGTATTGAATGCTTTAGAGAGATCTAGGAACACTGTGGATACCAGGTTCCCAGAATCTCGGGCTTTATTGACAGTTTCTAAGAATTAGAGTAGAGCTGTCATGGTGCTATGTCCTGGTCGGTAGCCATGTTGGGTAGGGGTAAGAAGTTAGTTTTTAGTCAGAAAAGACACAAGTTGGAGGTGGATGTATTTTTTAGGATTTTGGAGATTGGAGAGAGAAGAGCTACAGGGCAGAAGTTTGAATGCTAGTGTTTTTGCCTCCCTTGTGGAGAGGAAGAATAAAGGTGGAACGCCAGAGTTTAGGGACGTAGGATTCCTTTATAGCTCTATTAAATTAGGATACTATCTGGGAGAGCTATACCATCAGCAGCAGACTTGAGAAAAGAAGAGGGGATGTTGTCAGGTGCATTGGAGCAGGGGTTTAAGTTTACATAGAAGTTTTTTTATGTTGTTTGTGGAGACAGGTTTAAACTCAAAAATAGGGGGGAAATTATTTGGGGACTTAGATGAGGTGGAATGTAGGAGAGATGGGTCATTGTTGGGAAAAGTTTTTGTCAGGTCATTCCTACAGTAAATGTATAGTTCCACTAATACCATAGATATAAAATTAAATCTTCACCAAGGCATAAAGAAAATGTGATTGAGACAATTACCACCCAACTACCACCACAACTTTGGAACAGACTTTCCATGCAGGTTAAACAAATAGACACCCTAGCATCCCTGAAATAAAACCTAGATAATTGGATGGGAACCCATACATTTACTGCAGGAATTACCTGCTTTACCTTTCTTGAAAAGGGGGATACAGCATGATGGTGGGTATTCACAAGTAATACATTGTCTTGTGGCTCCAGTGCCTTATATTTACTGTAAGCGTATGAATTGTTAGTGATATTTAAAGTGGCAAAATCAATTAAAGGTATACATGTAAAAAGTACAGCTATGTAAAATCTTACCATGACAATATATGTCCTTGTTTTCACTGTTACAGTATCCTTACCTGTGTGACCTCCTGCCAAGGATAGCCCAATGTCCATCCAGTATACCAAAGCCTTTAATGCCCAGGGAACATTGTACATCAGCCGTGTGTTCCCCACCCAAGTGTAGGGCAAAAAGGTGATGTATGTACACACCCAAGTCAGAACTGAAGTGCCTCAGGAGAACTAAGGCCCCTCATGTAAAGTAATATGTGTACATCCAGAAATGGATAGAAGAGGAGGAACTCTTTGTTTAGTAGCGAAATACCACTGCAGCAGTAACATGGAGGACATGTGCTGTTGTGGTAAAATTTGAGAGAGCTATATGTCCTTCCATATCACTGTTGCAGTTGTCCATACATCTGGGAGAGAACAAAAGCTACAGGGAGGAGGAGGAAGGCAAGGAGGCCCCTCCACAAACCAATGTAGGGTAGCCTTGGCAAAACCTGCCCTGGCCCTGAAAAAGATACCCAATTTGTACATTTTTCTGAATGTGTGAACTGAGTACCATGTAGCAGCCTCAGGGACAGAGTGAACATCCAAACCTTTGCAAAAAGCCCTCAAGGAGGCTACTGCTGCAGTGGAATGAGCCCTCAAAGAAGCAGACAACTGCTTGCCTTAAAAAGAGCAACAAAAGGAGATGGCCTAGGAAAATCCAGGAGGAGATTGTTTGCTTACAAGCAGCCAAGCCCAATGCCCTGGTAATTAAAAGAAGCAAAGGGTTGATCTGATTTATGAAAAGCATTTGTTTTGTCTAGATATCTGTGCTCCCTCATGTATATCCAAAGTACAAAGAACCTTCTCACTGGCAGATTACAGAGAAGGGAAAAAAAAAAGGAATCTGGATAGACTGATTAAGCAACAGTTCCTTAACCACCTTGGGAATAAATTCAATTCAACTTTATCATATGTACTACAGACAGCATCACAACATAAAATGAAATTCTTATAAGAGAAGGATTTGTATGGGGGGAGACACTGTCTCTATGGAAAACCAAAAAAGGAGGGGCCGTCAACAAGCCCTGCATTTCAGAGACCCTTTCAGCAGAGGTTAAAAGCAACTAATAAAACAGTCTTTTTGGTTCAGTGTTGCAAAGAAGCTGTCACAAGTTCAAAAGGTTCCTGAGCCAGTTTTTACAGAACAACATTAAGATCCCAAGAAGGGAGAATGGATTTTCTTGAGGGTCTAAGATGGACACCTTTAGGAAACTGTATGACCTTAAATCTAGAGGCAAAAGGAGGAGTAAGTGGCAGACAGGCAGAAATGGTTGCCAAATGGGCTTTCACTAAAGAATAAGCCAAGCCAGCATGCAGAAGTTCAGACAGATAGGAAAGAAACAAAGGGACCCCCCACAAAAAATGGGTCCTGGTGATGAGCGAGACACCAAACAAAAATCTATTCCATTTGGACATATATCATTTTCTAGAAGTGGGTTTCCTGGCTTCCTGCAGGACCCTTAGCACATCCTCCAAGAAGTGGTGCTGGAAAGGAATCAGGACCCTCTCACCAAAAGTGTCGGTTGAAAAGCAGTTTGATGAGAGTGAAGGTGAGTTCCTTTATCTTGTGTGAGAAGATCCATGTCGTGACGTAATTTGTGATGATTGCCCCTGGCCTATTAGAATAAGAGGAGAAACCAATGCTGTCAGGGCCAAGAGAGAGTCACCAACAAGATTCTTGGAGAGTCTTCCTTGATTTTGTGGATGACTCCTACAAGAAGGGGAGGAAGGGCATGCAGGAACATTCTCTTCCAAGAGCAGGACATGGCATCCACCTTCCAAGCCAAATGACTTAGAACTCAAACAGAAATGAGGAAGTTGCATGTTCAGAGGGAAGGCAGAAATCTACTTGAAGAATACCCTACTGATTAACAATGTCCAGCATTCATTCATGAGTGTGAGAGAGATCTGGACCTGCTGAGAACATTTTCCATAAGACTTCACTCTGAGGGTATACTACCTGTAGGGTGTGCCTTGCAGGTTGATGGCTATTTCCCATGCTTGAAGGTCTAACCTGCCCATATTTCCTTGATGTGATCTGACCTCTGCTGAGGTGACCAAAGATTTTGTACCTGCAGGGTGCCTGAAATGGCTTCCCACCTCAGCTCTGATGAGTCTGTGAAGAGTTCCTGAGATGGCTGATTAGAGTGAAAAGCAACACCTTGATTGAGCAAGAGAGCTGCTGAATCCACCAGTGAAATTCCAGTTTGAGACAAGGGAGCAGAGGTATGAGATAGCCCAGTATGTGAAGGTGTTGAAGCCACACTGATTTCAGGTACCATTGAAATTTCCTCATATGCAGCCTGGCCCAAAGAAGCATGGGGATAGTGGATGCCATAAACCTCATAGCTCTGAGAAACTCCCTGGCTGAGAGTGAGTCCGGGGGATGCGGGGACAGAAAATAATTTGAGAGGGACAAAACCTTGGAGGCAGGAAGAGATGCCAGCATAGGAACACTGTAGAACTTGCAGCCTGAGAAAACATGATACTGTGATGGTGTCAGCATTGACTTCTGAAGGTCGATCATGAACTCAAGGCTGCACAACAGAAGCTGGGTAAAATGAAGATCCTTTACCAGCTGTAATGGGTTGGAGCCTGAAGCAGAGGTTATCCAGTTAAAGAAATATCTGAACACCCTGAAACCTGCAAAAGGTGACTACAGTAACTAGACATTTTGTGAATACTCTTGGAGATGTTGAAAGCCCATCAGGCAAAGCCGAGGACTGGAAATGAGAGGAAGAAAAAGAGAAATGCAAATATTTCCTAAATAAAGAGTGGGTAGGAATGTACAGGTAAGTATCCTTGAAATCCAAGGAAGCCAGAAAGGCTTGGGGGAGCAACACAGAAAACAGACTCTGAAGAGAACACATTCAGAAGGAAGACACTATGAGAAAAGTGTTTAGAAAGGAAAAATCCAGGGCAGCTTTCCAGGATCCCTCTTTCCTTGGAGCCAGATAAAACCCCACCCCCTCACTGTCTGCGTAACTGATTGAATGGCACCTTGGTCCAGCAGACCTTGCAATAACCCTGGAAAATGAGGAAGATGTTCTGTAGGGGACTGATGAATTCAGGAATAGGAAGAAAGGGCCTTCTAAGTCATAAAGTAGGCCTAGCTGATGATGGAGACAATCCAAGTGTCTGTGGTGATCAGCTGTCAAACTGTGAGAACAAGAGAAAGCTTAGGGCAGCATTCCTAGAAGATGCATCTACTGAATCATAACTGCATTTAACAGAGTGGCAAGCAAACTGAGACGTGGAACTAATCAGAGCAAGATCTGAAGCGTTACCCTCAGAATCAGGCATATCCTTAACCATTTTCCCCAAAGACAAGATAGAATGTACCTAGTCATATGGGTCTGGTAATTATTGGCCCTGAAGGCTAAAGTAGCTTAAGTGTGTGCCTTTTTATCAACTCTCTCCATGGCTCTACTGTCCTTATCCAAAAGGAGCTTGGAAGAAGGCAACAGCCTAGAAGGCTTATCTGTAGGAACCAAAATAACTTGCAGGATCTGAGGAAGGACATTTCTACAGGAACTTACAAGCATCTGTCACCTTATAGACCCTATCAGGTTTCTTGGGAGTTGGAGGCTGAGAATCTGGTGTCAAGAAAGTTGCAGAAAAGACATCCAATGGGTACTCAGTGGAGGAACAGCTGATGGTCTGGGACAGTCCATTTGTAGCACTTCATAATACCTCTTCTGGACATCCAAAACTTGAGAGCAATTCCACTTGAAATGCTCCATCATGCACAGGACCATGTCACCAAAGGAAAGTTCTGCAAAGAAGAATCAGGACTGACAGATTTCTCCTCCTCAGACCCATAATCTAAAGGTGAAGACAATTTGGAGGAATACCCGAAGGAATAAGCCTCAGAATCAGAATCCTCATCCGAAAACTCTGGGTTCCTTCCCTCTTAGGAGTAGATAACCAAGAAGGAGATGGAACTGAAGCCCCCTTAAGAGTCTTCAGTGCTATCACGGCATTAAACAAGTCTTGAGTGAAGACCTGTCATTGCTTCAGTGGATTCCTAGGAGCAGACACCTCGTGTTTAGTCTTTTGTCATTTCTTCTTGGGGATGTCCACTCTGACAAAACAGGGGGGGGGGGTTAGACCACTGCCTGGATTCAATTAAGGTGCCCAGCACCTCTTGCCATACAAGAGCCTAAGGAATCCCTCTAGGCCCCTCACTCAGAAATTAGGCATGGTTCCCCCTCAACATCCACAGCAGATGCATGCAAGGCCTCCGAGGATGTGTGAGAATCAAGTTTACTGCTGGTCCTCCAAGAAAGTCATGGCAGGGGAAACTGAAGGTAATGCCAGGCTGTCCTCTGGGTTCTCACTCACTTCCAGAGAGATGTCCAGTGGAGGCTGAACAGCAAACTCAGGCCTAGGTTTCTTGGCCTTCTTTAGTGAAGGCTGTACCTCCAGACAAGCAGATTCTGCCATGGTACCTTGGGCCAAAAGCTTGAGACAATTCTCAAGGTAAATAGAAAGTAAAGAAAAGTGACTACACAAGGTCTTGGGAACAAAGACCTGACTAATAGAACACTGCATGTGATGGTGGGATGCACCTAAGCAAAACAGACACCTATCATGGTGACCTTTATGGGGAATCTTCCTTCCACACTAACCTTTCCCTTTCTTGGTTGACATGTAACCAAATAATCAATATAAAAAAGTAAAATAACCCCAACAGGGTACATATCTGAAAAAGTATGCTTGGTAAAAGCCAACAAAGTGAAAGGCATTCAGACTGACATATGACAACTGTGTTCATACTGGCAACAATGAAGTTCTGACTTGGGTCCTTACATGTCACCTTTATGCCCTAGGTTGATGCAGGCAGCATACAGCTGACATACAATTCTCCAAAGATAATAAAGGGTTTGATATACTGGCTGGACTTTGGGCTATCCTTGGCATGAGATCCCAGAGATAAGGAATACTTCCACAGTGATAATGGAAGGATATCTAGAGATTTAAATGATAGTAACTGCAATACTCTTGCTATTTAAAATACCACTTCATGTTTAGTTTCTAAACAAGACAAACTAAACATGCAACAAAATGAAATGTTGCTCTTTCTACAGTGTAGATCTTAAAATGCACATAATTTGTAGTAAAAGGTGTACTGCACGTCTTCAGTGTAGCCAAAATGAATAAAAACTTTGGCAAAATTAAATATGACATGCCTAAAATTGCACTTAATTTGTTTGTAGGTTAGTCTGACTAGGCGTAATACATTTTCAAAGAAATCCATGGTAGAAATCATACTAATTAGGCAGATTAGGAAAATCTGGCTATGATGCTAGGTAAAGTCATCTTTTTTAAAATGGAAAAGTTATTTTATATGACAAGATGGAGAATGACATCAGCATGGCTGAAGATGGTAATAAGATGGCGACTAATAAAAGGAAATAAAAAGGATGGGATTATTACTACAGAACACAAAGAGGTGCACTGGAAAAAGCCAGTTTTGCTGAGAATACTCAAACTGCTGAAAAGAAAATAACTGCCTTACAGAGTGTATAATAAGTTAAACTAATTAAAATGCAACAAGAAATGTCAAGGCAGAGTCTGATCATGCCCAATATCCAGAACTTATGCAAAGGAGAGAAGAGCTCAGATATTTGAGAAGGAAGTGAGTTTGATGAATACTGCAATACATACAAGGAAATTTAAGTGTAAAGAGTGAGATAAAGCTACACTGCGGCCGTCAGACCTACAGGAAAAACAAATGCTGGAATTATGATAAAAAAAATAGAAGGTTGTTTATTAAGGGCAAACAGAACTACAGAGAAATATGAATATTGCATGGGATTATACAATAAAGATTTCAGACTTTAAAGTGAAAAAAATCATAAATTTTTTTCACCTTGTCACTGAATCATTTCAAACTTAGTCAAGTTAGTAGCAACATTTCTAACAAAAACTAAAATCAAACTGGAATCATGGAAAGATTACATACTAACCGATTTGAGTTGTCTTTTCGGCTTTTCCCGGTTAGGGGTCGCCACAGCAGAACTCCGGTCCGCTAATGATTGGCAGTAGATTTTTTTATGGTGCCGAGTTGCCAGCCCAACGCCCAACCTTCAGTAAAGGCACGCCCATTCGCGCATATCTTTCGGAGGTCACTCGACCACGAGGAGGACATGCAGACTCCACACAGAAGGCACTCCAGCCGAGAATCGAACAGGAGAACCTCTTGCTGTGAGGCAACAACACTAACTGATTTGAATAATCGTACAAAAGGAAGGCTTATATACAATTGAGGATTGATAGCATAAGCCAAAGTGACACTAAGAAATGCTTAAGAAAAAGAACAGTAGTGCTATATATTTACTTTTGAAGACTGCAAAATTGTTATTAAAATAATTTGTAATAATTTGGAGCTTTTCTCCCCTGGCCACCACTGAAAATGGGATTCTACCCAGTCAGACTTTTCCAGTAATCAAATGTCAATAAATGAAAATATAAATAAATACAAGACCTAAAAAATGTAAATGATAGAAGCATCTGGATATGGGGAATCTCTCTCTACAAATGCACCAAAGTAAGTTTTGTCATAGGCCTAGTGTGTTAACAGTGAATCAGAACAGTGTTGGAACCATCCTAGACAGTTATGATGACAGATACCTTATTAATGTATGGTCACAGTAAAGGTGTGACCAAATGGGGAGATAAAGACATACAAAGGCAAGCTTGCAAGCTAGCATGTAGGAAAGATAGCCAAGGAACTTCTATCCTTAGCAAGCACTCATAATAAAACAAGCACTCTTACCCTAAAGTAAGAACTACAGGCATCCACTACCCCCTGTGAATACCCACTTCCCTTAAAGGCACAACACTCCTTATAATATTCTAGTATGTCGAGTGGTAGACCACTAGCATCCTCTCTTGTTCAGCTGGTTAATCTGGGAATATTAAGACAATGTTACAATTGTCTCATGTACACAGACAACCCTCTCCTCCTTCCTACTAACACACATACTTGTGAGAGATGCAACTATATAGCCAGACTGGAGGCTGAACTCTCTCAACTCAGGACTGGCAAGACCAGACAGGAGGAGATGGTACCCACACCCAAAGCAAAACCAGTCACACATAAAACCACCACTACTACAAACCAAACACATAAGAACACAAAGACATACTCGGAGGCTCTTATAAAAAACTTACCAAAACAACAGAGGCCTCCAAAGCAGACACCCAGAAATACACCCCCACAAAACGCAACACCTACAACACATACCTCAAGCAACAGGTGTGTCACACAATCACAGCCCCTAAGGCAAAACACTATGCCAGAGACATTAGTAATAGGTGACTCTATAGTCAGACACACCGACGTTCCACTTACCAGGCTGAATAAGGAGAGGGTAATGGTGAGCTGCCTATCGGGAGCTAGGATCCGCCACATTACACACACACTCAGGTCACTCCAAAGCAAGTACAAGTATGATTCAGTCATTGTCCATGCGGGTGTGAATGACCCGAGACGTACCTCCCTGGACTACATGAAAAGAGACATTGAGGAGCTCTCCAATTATGTAGCCCAGACTGGTATGACCCTGACCCTGAGCAGCATCCTGCCTTCACCAAGAATGATGCCTCAGTACAAAGACAAAATGATCAGTTTTAACAATTGGCTTAATCACTGGTGTCATTCTAGGGGGATCCAATGTCTGTCAGCCTGGGATGACATGCTGGACAAGCCACGTTGCTTCGCAAGGGATGGCTTGCACCTGTCACCACTGGGCTTCCGGATACTGGCCAAGGCTCTTGCCACCCCATAGTGCCTTTTTAGGCAATGCTCAAAGGACAAATCAACCTCCATAAAAACAAAATGGAAAAAAATTAAGGGTAATGCTGCTCAACGCCAGAAGTCTAAATCTCAAGATGCAGGCACTCAAGCACTTCTCAGTATGGAGAACATCGATGTCTGTGCAGTAACTGAAACCTGGTTCAAGGCTCCTGAGAGCACTCCAGCGCTACCAGGCTATACCTCATATCATGCTTTCGCCTCAAGTTCCAGGCCGAACCACAAAGGAGGGGAGTGTCCATTTTCATAAAGGACACCTACACCTCTCGATTGGTGGCTACCCATGAAGCATCAGAAACCATACAAGTTTTACTCACCATAGGCAAAACTGCCATACAACTGGTCGCATGTTATAGAACACCCTCCCAATCCCAGGAATCCCATCAAGCATTCCTGAAAACACTGGAGGATATGAATGTCACACCAAACACCATCATATTGGGTGACTTCAACTACCCCAACATAGACTGGGCCCACTATTCTAGCCCTAACACCCTAGCCCAAAGATTCCTGGAATTCATAAACTCAAATGCTATGGAGCAACTGGTCACTTCTCCTACGAGGAGAGATAATATACTTGACCTGATTATCACAAACATGGGGTCCAAATGCTCCGCACCGGATATAAACCCCTCACTAGTAAGATCTGATCATAAACTGATCACGTTGGATGTACATATCCCACCCCACCCCCAGAACAAAAGACTACAGTGAAAAACTTTTCAAAAGCTGACTTTGCGCTCCTTAAGTCAGAAATGATATCCTTTAAGCCTACTGGGTTAATGGAAACCACATCCCAAAATGCTGAATCCTTCACAAAAGCCTTCTATGGACATCTCCAAGAATGCATGGATCAAGCAATCCCAACTAAAACCAAGACCCTCTCCACCAAGGGAAAATGCCCGGTTTGGTGGACCCCGCCTATAAACAAACTGTACAACAAAAGAAGGAAGCTACTGCAGGACAAAGCCAAATCCCACAAGGGAAAGGCTTCCCTGATCAGCACAAGTAAAAAACTACGTTCTCTCATAAAAACATCTAAAGCAAACTTTGAGAAAAAGATTGCCAAGGATACCAAAGACAATCACAAGGCCTTCTTCAATTATGTCAGAACCTTGGGAGGAAATTCTCAGATATGCTCTGAGTTAGTACACAATGACAAAAATTCACTGACCCTACCGACATTGCCAATATTCTGGCAGATAGGTTCAGTGCAAATTTCTCCCTCCCTCACCCCTAAAGATGAAGTAATTATCCCTGCTGAATGTAACCTACCTGTCATCACAGACATACAGGTGAAATCAGCACTCAACAAGGCAAAAACACAGCATCTATGGGACCCGATGGTATCCCCGGTTGCGTGTTACGTGAACTTCAAGATGAACTAAACCCGCCCCTAAGAACGCTTATTCAATCTTAGCCTCACTACAGGATATGTACCTGAACACTGGCGACAGCAACAGTGGTCCCACTCCACAAAGGGGAAATTCTACTGACCCTGGTAACTACCGCCCCATAAGTTTGACCAGCCTGGTCTGTAAGGCTATGGAAAGAATCATCATGGAACTCATAAATGGCGACATTGGGGATCTGCAGACCCTTGATCCCACACAGTTCGGTTTTGTAAAAGGCAGATCCTGCCTCTTAAACCTGGTTGACTTCTTCGAGACAGTCACTAGTGCCATCGACGAGGGCAAGGCTGTCCACACTGCCTACTTGGACTTGGCTAAGGCCTTTGACACGATACCACACTCTGGCATCATTGACAAGCTCAGCAGCCTAAATGTAAATCCATGTGTCACAAGATGGGTAGCAAACTGGCTAAAAAACAGAACCCATAAGGTTAAAATTGCTGGAGCCATGTCAGACTCAAAACCAGTCACAAGTGGTGTCCCACAGGGCTCAGTCTTGGGTCTACTCTTATTCGGCATTTACTTCTCAGATGTGAAAGCAAATATGGGAGGATTATGGCTGACAAAGTTTGCAGATGACTGCAAACTGGGTGCCATAGTTGATTCACCTGCTGACACACACATCCTACAGAAAGGTCTCACTGAAACGGACAACTGGTGCCGGAATCATGGCCTCAAACTTAACGCCAAAAATGTATAGTCATCCCTTTGGGAAAAACAAAGTACCCACAAATTATCACGTAGACAATAACCCACTGAATACGGAAGAAGTAATCAGAGACCTGGGGACTCAAGTCGATAGTGACCTCTCCATTGACAACCATGTTGCCAAAGTGGTCAGAAAGACATTCTACCTTGCCCATCTCATCATGAAGGGATTCTCATCCAGATCAAAGGAGGTCATTGTACCTCTATATTCCTCCCTTGTCAGGCCCATGATTGAATATAATGCTCCATTTGGGATGTATCTCACCCGGCACATACAACTGGAAAGACCCCAGAAGTACCTCACCAAGAGGATCATAGGTCTCAAACATGTGCCTTATCCAGCTAGATTAAAGAAACTCCAGCTCTATTCAGTAGCATACCGCCTGCTCAGAGGTGATTTGTGCCTAACATATAGGGCCATGTCCAACCAGGAATTGATGGACATGCTCCATCTCAAAAAATCCAAATCCACCAGAACCACGCGAGCTAAAGATTTCAACCTCTGCACAAATATGAATAGGACATGCTGGAGGGATAGATTCATAACACAGAGGTTACCCATACTCTGGAACAAAATCCCAGTTCATGTGAGACAGAGCCCTTCATTGGCACTGTTCAAGAAAAATCTCGATGCATGGATGGGAGATCGCAAGTTTACCCCGGGAGTCACCTCAGTGTCACTACTAGACAGAGGTATAGTTTACTAAATAATGGGGTCCCACATGTGTCACTACTAGAGAGGCGCAACTATATAGTATGGGGTGGCGTAAGCCACATCACTGTTGGCTAGGCTTATAAATGCCCCCGGGCAGATAGCCTAGTACACTACTATGAAACTATGAAACTATAAGATGGATAGCCAACTCTAGGGTGAACATGTTAAAAATAAAAATGAGGACAGACATCCAAGAAAAAAGTAGTGGAAAAAGCTGGCTTTAATCATGAATATAAGAGGCATGAAAAGGTTATGAGTAATGTAACTGATGGCAGTAGTACTGTGCAAATTTAAATGTCAAGGAAATGTTTTGGAGGAAGCTTTTCACTTACTTGACTGTTCTAAAGAAAGCATTGAAGTTGGCACACAAAATAAGTATGAATGTTTAGGAACCACTAATGAAGGGGATATAATGATCTTTCTCTAACACTTTCAGATTTGCAGTTCAGAACCATTGCCTGAAAAAGGAGCAACCTCCCTGTCTTTCAATTCTACCTCCTCAGCTATACATCCTAATATCCATTTTCCCCAGTGCCATCTCAACTTGTGCCACAAGATTCAAATTTTCAATAATAATCTTAAATCCTTCTCCTGGAGTACTCCTGTTCTGGCTTTTTTGTTCCAAGTCTCTCAAGTCCAAGTCTCTCAAGTGAATAACCTAGCCCTGAGTTTTCACAACCCACGTGTAATATCATGCAGTTAGAGTGACGGGCTTCTGCCACCTCATAGACAAAGCCCTTTCCTTTCTTAGGACCCTCACCAGTCTCAGCAGTCCATCTCATGTAATTTCTCTGACCACTGGTCCAGCTTTCCATCTCATGCAAGAACAAACATGAAAACATTAAACTGCACAAAACCTTGCAACAACACTCTAGATCACCATCTAAAGCAATCTTACCCTCTAAAATCCCCACTTCCTCAAAAGTACCACACCTGCTCCCAGTTATCCATCCACTTCACACATACTAAAAAGGTCACTACTCATTCTTATCCACTTATCTCTGCATGGAGAGGCAGGATTAAATTAAAGGCTTTGCCAAGTCCAGAGAGATGTTAATGTATTTATTGTTTTCTGTTAATCAAGTAAGCAGGCTGGTCTAAGTCTTTTTAAGGCAAAATCTGGGCCAGAAGGAGCAGCAGTTAATTGCAGTGAAGGAAATATTTACACCGCAATACCAAATATGTACAAAAAATGCAACTGCAAGGAGCACAGAAGCTTACAGGGGTACTCTTTCAGCAAATCATATTAATTCAAAAATGTATTATGATGAATGCCTGCCTAATAGAATGCCTGCTATCTCCCCTTCTTCAAGATGATGCGATGCTCAAAATATGTTTATGATGAGCAAGGTGGGCATAGATGCCTGACACCCAGTAAAACATGGACATGTTCCATCAGAAGAAAACAGAGGTCATACTAAGGTCAGGATTCAGTGAAATGAATGTTCAGCTTAGGCTATTCATAGCGGAACCAAAATGACAGACGTTGTAAAGACAAACACATATAATATTGCAAAATATACACATGTAAAGTAAAGCTATATGTTGTTAAACTAATAAATCTTGTATATGAGAAAATCACAATAATTCAAATAGCTAAAACATTTCTATAATGCATGTATTCTGATTCATCACTTCACGAGCAACTGTGGCACTAATGAAAAGCTTTTTTTTTTTTTTTTGGGGGGGGGGGCATACCCTCCTTATGTTCCACTTTGGGAGATTCACCCCCACATCATGATAATTTTCCTACTCCAAAGTCACTGCACCTCAGAGAAAGGGCAATCATTCACAAGCAATTATTGACTTCTCTCACTTTTTGTCCAATTTACCTACTTCAAACCATCCACAACTCGCTAATGTGCAAGTATTAACTTTTTTCAAAAATGAAGCAAGAAACAAAATATAAACACCTTTCATGTTGAGTTATTATGCCCAAGCTTGGATACTGAAAGCAAATGAATACAAGGCTATAAAAAAGGCAGGGCATTTAGCAAAGCAGAATGAGGGTTAATATTTTCTTTCGTACAGTGTGAACATAGAAGAATTAGTTATTTTCACAACTGCAAGTATATGTGTATTCTTATTTTAAAGAGCAAAGACCATTAATAAAATAAACTTCATTTTGCTGCACAAAAACATACAAATTCTTAGTGCTTCACCAACAGTCTATTAAAAAAACTATCCGAGTATCAACAAATACCACCAAAATCATGATGAACCAGTAAGAACATAAAAGCAATTAAATCATTAATAAATGTCTAACACCGTTTACAATTGCACTCGACATTTGTACTTCCAGATTGTAATGTACCATATTATAGCAATAACCGACTGGGTGTGGTATATTCAAGATTTATCCACTATCGTTATTTAATCATGAGGGCGAAGCTATTGAATTGTCTTGTGATATTTTTCAGTAGCTGCACTGCCAACCCTGAGTTACAGCAGGACAAATGTGTCATATACAATGTCCCCTAAAGATAGGGTGAGTGACGGTGACACTCCTTTGTTTAGGTCTAACAATGGGCATTGCTACCTCGAAGATTGTGTTATCCTCCAGAAAGTGTTCTTGTGGTTGAAGAAACACTGGTATTGAGGTACATGGGTTCTCTTCCTGTACAGCCTACAATGTAATGTCCTACTTTACTTGACTTTGTGATCCTGTGTCACTTCCTTTAGAGTTATCTACATCCTGAGGGTTATGTGATCCTGCCTTTAAAGTTGATAATTGTGTGCCACTGTCCCTAGGCAGTCTCATAAATGTAACTATTTTATCAACAGTCATTCTGTTGTTGACATCTTCCAGCAGTGAGGTGCATTGGAACTGCTCAATTCTGTTGCAGACCCCATGAAGGATTAATTGATAATATCACTACAGAGACCTAGGAGAACACTAAATGAATGTTGTGTAATGAGGTGTGCAGGATGTTTTCAATGCACATCTAGTTCACGCTCCTGATGGGCAGAAATGTATGGTTCACCTGTTGAAAGTTAATGTCATGCATTACATGTATGTAGTTAACCACTGCAATCATCTTCATTATGCGAGTATGTCATGGTGACTGCAATAATCTTTGTTAATGCATACATGTAGGTGCTGCTGAGGTGGGTAACTGCCATCGTCCACACCATGTCCGTATTAAATAAGCGAATGTTCAATATTCTGAACGCCGCTATATCGACAGCTAAATGTTGAAAAGGCCAAATCCTAGGGGAAAAAAATCGCTAGTCCCCAAAAAAAAAAAAAAAAAAAACCACACCCCCCCTCCTTACTTAAATATACCAACTCCGAGATCACACCACAGTGGAGGAAACGGCAAAGTCACAAAAATGGTCCAGTGATTTTTTTTTCCCTAGGAAAAAAAATCGCTGTTCCACGTCTGCGGGATTTGCCCTTTTCAACATTTAGCTGTCAATAAAGCGATGTTCACAATATTGAAGGTTGACTTAAATAATAGGGAACCTCCACACCACCTCTGATTATTCCTGGCCCATCCTCAATGGTCTCTCAGTTGTCTCTCTGTACGGAGATGAAGTATTGCTCCTCAGGTGTTAAAGGGAAAGTGTAGGAGGTCCTTCACCGATACTGCTATTGGGAAGTGCATTCTGCCTTGCCTTTTTTCTGGCACATCCCACTATGTCGTCGTTTCTCTTCCCAACAGCATTTATATCCAGAACCTCTTGGTTTGACAGCTTTGCTCTGTCGGCTTGTTTTGCCCCCCTTTCCAAAAAGGTACATACTCTTTGTCCCAAGGATGCAATTCTCTTAAAGGCTGAAAGTCTCTCATCTGTCTGGATCCCTACTGCTGTATTACGCATCCACCTAAAACATACAGGAGTACCCAGAGAGAAGCTTGATTTACAGAAATAAAACCCACATATCACAGCTGCAGCAAACCATCAAAATCATTTGTGTATTCTTTACACCCCAATCACTTTCCAAACCATGCTTGTAGCACTATAACAAAAAAAACAAATTACAGGTTCAAAGCAAAAATTACATCATTTATATAAAGACGGAGTACAACAGTAATAATGTCATTAAATTAGCCTGACACTAGTTGGCATTCATATAAAGTAAAGCAGACCTCAAAACTGTTGAATGTCCCATTAACCTTTTCCACTAGTAACATGTATATCAAAAACAAATTAAATTAGTACTGTAAGCATTTTTTTCCAGCATCAGCATATATTTGTCAAAACCAGATCTATACAGAATGAAACATTCAGTGGCCTTTCTTTCCCCTTACATAACCCTTAGGTATAGGAGTGCCATGGATGTACAGCTTTAGTAAACGGCACTTCATATTCGCATACCTTGTAATTACCATTCCTCTCATTGATATCAACAGGCATCAATTCCATTTAAGATTCACTTCAGGTTAAAAAATGATTTTCTTAATGTATTATCCATTAAAGTGAATTTCCATAGCTTGCCAGTAATTTTTAAGTGTAAAGTTGTAGCTTAATTTAAAAAGTTTGATTTTTTCCACAGCAGTTGCCATGTAACTCAACTGACCAGCAACTAAATATAGCAACTTTTTATTTATTGACAAATATTTAGATCCATTTACACTTTTTATGCAAATCAAGCTCAACCATGCTGATCTCTCTGAAGTACAGTGATACAGACACACAGACAGACTCTGGGTGGTCACAGAGAAGTTGCTCACTGCCAGTCTGGCCACAGGAAAGCATGAAAACACACAGCTTTCAAAAATAAATTTAAACTAAGTTGACATTTAACTTGGAGTTTGCTGACGTATAATCCACAGTCATCCAGCAAACGATGCCATACCTTATCACTTCCTAACAGTCACATAGTTTGTCTAAAGCCAGCTAATGCCAAATACACATTAATATACTTCAGTTACAAAATAATTATCATGAGTATGTCAAATTAATAGATTGATCAATGATTTTGCTTGAAACATCAAAAACATCAGTACATATGCATTTACAAAAAATATATCTCCATGTGACTGCTTCATTGCCATTGGAAATACCCTTATGCAGTTGCATGGGTGGATACAGTGATATCAAACCTCAGAAGGGGAGATTCCCACCCTCTGACCCTTTGCCCTGCAACTACATCTATCACTTTTTTCTGGGTCTTCTAACAATGGCATAATTTTTAAAGAGAAGATCAAGCTCCAAACTGGTTGGACAAGGAGATTAAGATCATGGTATTCCACTTGCAGAAGTCATACCTGCAAAAACTTGAAAAATGCAGTGGCCAGCACTGAGTGGAAGAAAAATGCCACTCAGCTTCTGCCAGATGTCAATCAGTCATCTCTTTAGGAGTAATCTGTTCTGGGCAAAAGTGTCTGAACATGTATGATGACCTGCAGTGGCAGAGGGCTAATGAGCTGGCTCACTTGGTTTGGCAAGTTCAAATGAGAAGGCCAGAGTTCTACAGTAGGTATGTTTTTCATTTTCCTTTTTCCTCAATTTCCTATCTTTGGTCTGGTACGTATAAATATGGGAGAGTGCTGCACTCCACCTCAGTGTGATGTCCTTACTGGTAACATCAGTTCACAAAGCAACTTCTCTTGAAATAAAGGTAAAACTAGTCCCTCCACCTAACCTCAAAATATTTAAGAATTTCTCTAAGGTAAATTATCCCATATTAAGGGATGGCAGAGCTACAAGCTCCTCCAAATCCAGAAAACACAGAAACCTATGCAGAGGTGGACACAAAAGCTCTGTATGACCATAAGCAATTGTATAGAAAGAACAGTACCAGACCAAAATAAACCCAGATCAAACGACAAAAATAAGCCACCCTGGTAGAGCCCTGCTATTAATAGGCTGTACAACAAAAGTAAGAGGAAATATGTACAACACAACAAAAAGTCCCTCATTAGTCTAAACAAGCAAATCAGGGAACTAGACATGTTTCTAAAAGCAGACTAATGTAAAACTAGCTGCCAAAGTGAAGGATAACCATTAGGCATTTTTCAGTTATGCCTGCAATCTTAAGAGCAATGCCAAGCAATGTGCAGAATTAATTGTAAAAGTCATCACTTGTACTCAGATGGAAGGCATAGCAAATCTGCTGACCAATAAATTCAGCTCAAATTTCACCCCCTGGTTCTTCCTCAAGAAATACCTTCCATCACTCCACTGCCAATTATCACCAAAGAACCAGTTGTCACTACACTCTAAAGCTGAAAACACTGCTTCAATGGGGCCTGACAATATACCAGGTTGCCCCTTAAACAGCTTAAATCAGGAATTATTATGCTCATTAAGAACTTTATTTAACTACACCCTCCAGACTGTCTTTTCCCTGATAGAGTGGAGGACAGCAACAGTCATCCTTCGTATAAAGGGGAACCATCTACTGACCCAGGAAATAACAGACCCTTAGGTTTCACTATTCTTATGTACAAGACCGTGGAAAGAATAATGGACTGACAAATAAGGGCACAAGAAATCTCCAATCACTGGATCTGACCCAATTCGGCTTTGTCAAGGCGAGGTCATGCCTACCGAATCTGGCAAATTCCTTTGAGAAAGTCACTAAGGCCATAGATGAGGGCAGAACAGTACATACCACCTACCTCGACCTGGCCAAGGCATTACACAGAATCCCACACTCTGGTATTATAAGCAAACTCACAAATCTGGGCATATATCTCCACATCACCAGATGGATAGCCAATTGGCTCATGTACAGGACACTTGGTTAAAGTGGGTGAATCCAGAGCCTTCAAGAGGCCAGTTACTAATGGTGTGTCACAGGGCTCAGTGCTACTGTTCAGAACATATTTCTCTGAAAATAATGGCTAATATGGAAGGCCTTTGGATGACAGTTTGCCAATGACTTCAAGCTGTTGGCAATCACAGAGTCATCCAATGATGTAGGAATCCGTCAAGAGTGTCTACATCAGACAAATGATTGGTGACAGAAACATGGCCTAAAACTAAATGCAAAAATGCATCATCATTCTCTTTGGGAAGTCAAATATCACTGCAAATTACATTAATAGACACCCCTAAGAGTAAACTCAGAAGTGACAGATCTAGGAACACAGACAGAAACCTGAACTTTGAAGGCCATGTGTCCACAGTGGTGAGGAATTAATTCTATGTGGCACAACTTATTTATTAATTTTATTTATTTGACATTTGTTAACCGGGTTGGTCCAGCTGGGCAGGAGCCCATTTTCAGTGGGGACCCAAGGAGAAAAGCTCCAATGACAAAAACAATTATGATAACATAGGTAACAAAACATAGAAAGTACCATAACCAATTATAACTCCAAAACATAATACAAATATGACTCAAACATATTCAAATTACAGCAAGAGGGTTTTCTCAAAGAAAAGAGTATATGAACCCCTGTGTTTTTTTTTATGTACAAAACAAGTTATACACAAGTTATCAAACAAGATATACAAGTGAATCAGATTTCTTGCATAGGCTTTGTAGGAAGGCATAGGTGCTTTCAGGAGTTCAGAGGGAAGGGGTACCAATTGTATAAAGGGGACATATCAGGTAGGTTCTAAGCAGAAACATGATTTAATGTTGAGAAGATAATGTTTGAATCCCTTTTTAAAGTGTGCAGGGTGTATGATGGAGTGGATGTTCAGAGGAAGTTTGTTCCAAGTGTGGGCTATAGAGCAGTTATATTGCAGTTTGCCTGTGTTCTTCTTTGGATGATCTACATTCAGAAGTTGTTGGTTTATAAATAAAGGCATGGTGTTCAAACCAAAAGAAATTATAGTCCCACTGTACTCGGCCCTCATTAGACCAATAATCAAGTACAATGTGCCATTGGCATGTACTTGACTTGGCACTTACAGCAGCTGGCATGACCTCAGAGGATCCTCACAAGGAAAATACAGGATGTAAACATGTCCTATGCAGGTAGACTAAAAGCCTTATCCCTTAAGTCTTGTCAGCTACAAACTATTAAGAGTAACCTCTGCCTGACCTGCAAGGCACTCACAAATCTAGTAAGTCAAACAGCATGACCCCCTCTAGGGATCTAAACTTAGTTAGTGACTCAAACAAAATATGCTGGGGAGACGTACATGTTCTCAGAGATTTGACCATCCTTTGAAACAGGTTTCCTATTCACATTGAGCAGAGCCCTTCCCTGGCCCACTTCAAATGCAGTTTGGAGCAATGCATGTGGAATCAAATTCACACCTGGGGTAGTGCCTATGTTCCTTATTGATAGGAGGATTCTATAAGACACTCAAGCCATCTACAGGGCATATATTGGGTAAAATTGGGGTTATATTGGATAGGCTTGTAAGGGCTCTTAAGCAGTTAGCCTAGTAATCACCTATAAACCTTTGAACTTGCACACACACACACACACACACACATATATATAGATATAGATATAGATATATATATATATATATATATATATATATATATATATATATATATAAAGATACCCACACACACTACTTTTTGCATATTTACTTAAAAATATACAGACATTGTTAATGAAGGAATTTTTAATATGGTAGGCATAAAGTTTGTAAGAAATGCTTTGCTCTGTGTAGGCCAAAAATAATTTCTTAATATGCTAATTTTGTGTGACTGTCATTTTCAAAATCCTTGCAGCATGCATAAGATGGCTGACCAGAGTTGGCCACCACAACCTAGGCAGGGTGGGGGTGGATGGCAAATGAGTGATGCACACAGTACTACATTGCACATTTACATAAATTAAAAAGCATTGTTCTTAAAGCCACATTGATAGATATTCAAGATAACACAGGTAAATTATACAAAGCAGACACTTAAAATGTATGTTAATGATCATACCTCTCAACCTCTTAGAGAAAGAAATCTGGACAAAGCCATAAATAATGGCGGGACAAAGCCCAAAACAGGGATAATTTTTAAATAATGCTCTTACAAACTTAGAAATTTGAGAGAATAACAGGTTTTGCATTAGCTTGAATTTTATAAAGTATGTGAAGTCTAAAACTCAAATTTCTGTCATGATTTTCTGACACTGGTCCTCAATGATTTTCCAATGATTTGCCAGGAAACCACAATTCTTGTAGAAACAGACCAAAAGTACGGGAAAAAAATCTGGACATTCTGCGAAAATGTGGACAGTTGAGAGGTATGTTTACATACTAAGTACCATGCAAGTAAAACATTATTTTTCCCATTTTAGCAGTTTTGGAGAGTCATTTCCTTGCATATGCTTTTGCATTGCTGTAATCATTGCAAATAACTTACGTTAAGTATATCTTCATGTAGGCATGGCTGCACTATTCACAGATAACAGCTGGGCAAACTGGGAACACCAAGAATGCAAATATTATCCTTAGCGTTATGGAATAAGGTATTTCTAATTACTAGCAAAGAATATTCCAGCCTTGGAATCAGTATATTGGCCTCTCGTGTTTGAAGATTAGTACATCTACAGCAAAACCTCATAAACCTCATTAGCAATGCATTTTCTGTGAGAAGTGAATGAGAGTTGCTTGCTGGTCAGTCTACCAAAATACTTCTGCTGATTCATTACAGAAATAGCTGCATCTTCTGGGTGCATGATTATAATGGCTGAGCAGGTAGATTACCTACACAGGCATGTCTTAATCAGTCTGAGTGATCATATAAATGGATTAAGTTAGTCTGACACAACATACCTGCTGTGAATATATATTACAGTTCAATGTACAGGTAATTCTACTCTACACCATTTTAAAACTAGAATATTCAGGACTATGGACAATGCCGCAGAAAAATTAAGAGAGAGGATGGCCAATGTGCTGACAAAAGGAATGTGAGGCTAGCAGATGGGGAAGAGGTAGAATGGAGAGATTAAGGAGGGTCAGTAAAAGGAGGCTAGCAAAAAGGTAACAAAACAGTAATAAAAGCAAAGGCTAAAGTTGAAAGGAAATTAGCAAAATGGATCAAGAAATGAAGCAAATGATTATTTAAGTACATAGCAGAAAAAGGAGTGGGGGGAGAGAAACAAAACTGGCCAGGTTAGGCAAAGATGGGAAGGAGATTACAGAGGACTGAAAAAAAAAAGCAGAGGTACTGAATTAATATTTGTATTCAGGTTTCATAAAAAGCGGCAAGGGGAGGTTGCCATGCTTGGGAAGAGGCAAGGCAGAATGGCAAGAATAGTGGACAGACACTAGGATAGAGAGATAATTGACTGCCCTTAGTGAAAATAAAGCACATGACCCAGATAGACGGACTGGACAGCATGTTGGCAGATCCCCTGAAGGGGCTCTTTAGAAGGGATACCTGTCAGCCTCTTAACACAAGAAATCTAGAGAAACCATAAAATAATGTGGCGACGAAGACCCAAAGATAGACTCAACTTTTAAATATAGCTGTTATAAACTTAGAAAGTTGCAAGAGAAACAGCATTTGTGTTAATATGAAGTTTGAAACTCGTGTGTTATTTAGTGACTTCAATCCTCAGTGATTTTCCAGAAAACCACACATTTTATTTGAAATACACAAAACTCTGGACATTCTGTGAAAATCTGGACTGCTGAGATGTATGTTAGAAGGTCACTGGCTAGTGCAGAAGTGCCAGAGGACTGAAATCATCAACTGTTGTGCTCCTGTACAAGGATGAGAGCAGATAAAGTCAGGGGAACTACAAGCCTATCAGATTAACAGTACTCTAAGGAAATATGAGGGATAGAATCCTGTTAGAAAGGCTGGTAGCATTCCAAAGGACATTCAATAGGACAGCAACCAACATGGGTTCATGGCCAGAAGGAGCTTCTGACAAATGTGATAGATTTATGTATGGGTTAGAGGTGAAGTTAAAAGGCGAATATCAAAAGACAGTCTACTGAGACTTCAGCAAGGCCTCTGACCTGGATCAACAAAGGCAGCTGACAGGGAGACATCTGAGACTGTGGGTTGACACGCAGTGAATTTGTGCCTAGTATGTCTTCTAGGGATACATGTGAAAAGTTTATCTTATATTCAAATTACTAGGTCAGTAATGGTATTAATAGTAATACAGTTTTCTTCCTTAAGGGCATGAAATATATACATATTGTCAAATTCATGGAGGAGGGAAGTTTTCATGCTCTGAGTGAAGGACTGCCCTAAAATATAAAGTGGGTGAGCAGCATATTTTCAAAGACAACAAGGTGATCAAAGGACAGTGATTATTGGTAAGCTGAGAAAGACAGTAGTACCTATAACATTATCTTTGGGAATCTGTTATTAAAATATTCAGTAAGGAATGCAAATTTAATGTTGGGTTATACTTAGTAAGTTTCTTGACCTCCTGGCAAAGATTATGAAGGAAAGTACTCTAAAGTTAACATATACTAGGATTCACCTAGTGAAAGTTGATATCTCCAAAGGATATAAAGCTATATCTGGGGAACCCTGATGTCATCCCATCAAGACATCCTTGGGTAAACTATTGGAAGTTGGGGATGGGATGGGAATGCAGACCACCAGTACACATTTTCAACTACAACAAAATTCCACAGTTGTTCTGAAGGCCTTGTCTGTTATGAAAACAGATATTCATCATTGTTTAACCAGGACCCTGTTATGGCAGTGATGCATTATTCAAGATTCCAGTGATGAACATTTGATATTAATACTGTATATGTTAAGCAGGACTATACTCAATCCCTTGAATCCAAAACTATCATAAGAGGGGTTCGGAATGGAGGATGTGTTCAAGCTTGATGTGTCCTGCCTTTGCATGATTGTCATTTCCTTAGCAAATAACTTATTGTCTCCCCAGTCTCAGACCACCCCAGATTGGTACCCTCTCATTTTGTATGGTAAACAGTACTGTAAATATTCACTTAGAATTTTTGCCTGCTCCTTAGCTTTCTTTCATTGCTTGTTTTTCCAGTCTGGTTCAACAGTTTCCCCGGGCACCACCTTCTTTTCCACTACATAGATAGTTAACCCCCATGCTGCTAATCTCTATTTCCCCTTTTGCCATCTTAATGCACATCACTGGCCTGTATCTTGCCACCCCAACATCTACCATCAGTCCTCTTATTTGTCCCTTCAGTTATTTACTCTGTTAGAGTATCCTAACTTAGTAGTTTGAAATTTAGGATATATGAACATGCATACAATATTGGTAGAAAAAAGAAAACTAATGCATTATACAGACACACCCTTGAGTGTGGTGAAGCCAGTTTTAAATTGAGTCATTGAACAGGTAAAACCATCAGATCAGACTGATGCATGGTGTCAAAGCAATGGTCTCAAGCTAAATGCAAAAAAATGCGTAGTAATCCCCTTTGGAAAAAACAGAGTACCCGCAAACTACAACATAGGAGGTAATCCCCTGAAATCTGAAGAAGAAATAAGGGATCTAGGGACCCAAGTAGATAGCCAGCTTTCCTTTGATAACCATGTTGCCAAAGTGGTTAGACAATCCTTCTACGCGACCCATCCGATCATGAAAGGGTTCGCATCAAGGTCTAAGGATGTAATGGTGCCCCTCTACTCTTCCCTCATCAGACCCATTATTGAGTACAATGCACCAATTGGAATGTACCTGGATAGACATCTCCAGCAGCTGGAGACCACAGAGGTACCTAACCAAGAGAATTACTGGCCTCAAACAGTTGCCTTATGCAGCACGATTGAAAAAGCTAAGACTGTTCTCTGTTGCATACCGTTTTCTCAGAGGTGATCTCTGTCTAACGTACAGAGCCATGTCCAACCCAGAATTGTTGAACATGCTCCATCTTAGCTAAACCAAATCTACTCGAGCTACACGCTCTAGGGATATAAACCTCAACACAACAATGAATAGAACATGCTGGAGGGATAGATTCCCTTCGCAGAGACTTCCCTTACTATGGAACAGGGTCCCGATCTACATAAGACAGAGCCCCTCACCATCACTCTTCAAGAGGAACCTTGATGAGTGGATGGGTAACAGAAAGTTCACACCGGGGATCACACCAACAGCACTACTAGATAGGGGTCAAGGGTCTAGGGAACTACTAAAGGGGCGGTGAATACCGCACAATGTGGCTGGGCTAATACATGCCTTCGGGCAGATAGCTCAGTACCAACCTATGAACCTATAGGGGCGGCGACTGGAAAACTTTGTTAGAATTTCGTGAGTTAGTTTGGCAAATGCAATTGGATGCTTGTACAAGACCAGGTCTAAATGACCATTTATCTATTGTACCAACCTTAAAAATGAGAACTAAGATATAATTTAGCCATGTACAAAATATGTCTTTGAAGTCAGCAAGATATATATATATATATATATATATATATATATATATATATATATATAGTGAAATATTTAGGTTTTTAATGTTTCAAAAATATGCTTATAAATATATCTGTATTTTATACATTTGTATTTTATTCTTTATGTGTAGGTCACTTTAAGATGCAGTTTTCTTAATATGTATGAGGTAATGCAATTAAGGTTAAACAATAATTTTAATGGGACTGATATATAAAAAAGGGGAGTTTTTTTATGAGAGTTATTCTGATGAAGTTTCATGGTTTGAAACGAAAGTGTGACGCTAAATTTGTGGATTTTGTTACAATAAATTCTGTGTGGTGAGGACAGACCTTTATTGACCGCAAGCTGCCTGTTGCTGTTTTGGTTCCTGGAACTAGTTTTGTGTGTTTTTCAACTGATTCACCTATTTTGTGTTGTTTGTTGTTTTGGGTGAATATGGCAGCTAGCGACAGCCGAGGGAGTCCTCAAACCAATTCTGGACAAACTACCTAACTTGGAGAGCTAACTAGGATTGTTCAGCTGTTTTCATCTGGTGAAACACAGAATACTAGCTTGGATGCTTCAGTTCCGGGTTACCAGCTGAGACAAGATGTGGTGACAGTTTCCAGTTTTGGATGAGCGAGCGGGTAATAGATTGATGGCGTCCTTGCAAACTCCCTGAGTTGATAACCCCAATGGACAGAGAACACATAACGAAGATATTTTGGGTTCTAATCATTTCCAAATGTATTTCAACATGGACATTAATGACTGGGTGAAGCGTATGGATTGTGTTAAAGACAAGCAAGAATCTTTGGACTCTAATAGGTCATACCAAGGTATGGTCTATAAATTTAAAGATGTGTTATTGAAATACAAAAGTCTAATGTTAGGTAATTGGTTCTTAAGGGAATGTATAACCTCCAAACGAGTACCTAGGTGGCTAAGATTAGGTAAATTCCCTAATAATGTGGTTAATGGTTCTGTTATGTTTAAAAATATTGTTGAAATATTTAACTGTGGGTTAGAAGTCATGAGGGTTATTGTGGCAGAAAATGAGAAGTGTATGAACATTATGCTGACTGAAATTAGTGAAGTAAATCGTAAAATACAGGACGATTTATTAACTATACATGAATATAAAGAAAAATATTTTTGTGTACTTCACGATGTTGACAAGGACGTGGCTAAAAATTATGAGAGAAAACAAAAACTAAGGAGAGATGAGAATGAGCATCAAGAAGGGTTTGCATATTCAATGCTTTTACCTAAAAATAATAGAAATGGTAATTTACAGAGGGATTTAAGAACAAATAATGACGCAAATGATAATCAATGCTTTTACCTAAAAATAATAGAAATGGTAATTTACAGAGGGATTTAAGAACAAATAATGACGCAAATGATAATCAATGCTTTTACCTAAAAATAATAGAAATGGTAATTTACAGAGGGATTTAAGAACAAATAATGACGCAAATGATAATCAATGTTTTTACCTAAAAATAATAGAAATGGTAATTTACAGAGGGATTTAAGAACAAATAATGACACAAATGATAATCAATGCTTTTACCTAAAAATAATAGAAATGGTAATTTACAGAGGGATTTAAGAACAAATAATGACGCAAATGATAATCAATGTTTTTACCTAAAAATAATAGAAATGGTAATTTACAGAGGGATTTAAGAACAAATAATGATGCAAATGATAATCAATGTTTTTACCTAAAAATAATAGAAATGGTAATTTACAGAGGGATTTAAGAACAAATAATGACGCAAATGATATTCAATGTTTTTACCTAAAAATAATAGAAATGGTAATTTACAGAGGGATTTAAGAACAAATAATGACGCAAATGATAATCAATGTTTTACCTAAAAATAATAGAAATGGTAATTTACAGAGGATTTAAGAACAAATAATGACGCAAATGATAATCAATGTTTTTACCTAAAAATAATAGAAATGGTAATTTACAGAGGGATTTAAGAACAAATAATGACGCAAATGATAATCAATGTTTTTACCTAAAAATAATAGAAATGGTAATTTACAGAGGGATTTAAGAACAAATAATGACGCAAATGATAATCAATGTTTTTACCTAAAAATAATAGAAATGGTAATTTACAGAGGAATTTAAGAACAAATAATGACGCAAATGATAATCAATGTTTTTACCTAAAAATAATAGAAATGGTAATTTACAGAGGGATTTAAGAACAAATAATGACGCAAATGATAATCAATGTTTTTACCTAAAAATAATAGAAATGGTAATTTACAGAGGGATTTAAGAACAAATAATGACGCAAATGATATTCAATGTTTTTACCTAAAAATAATAGAAATGGTAATTTACAGAGGGATTTAAGAACAAATAATGATGCAAATGATAATCAATGTTTTTACCTAAAAATAATAGAAATGGTAATTTACAGAGGGATTTCAGAACAAATAATGACGCAAATGATAATCAATGTTTTTACCTAAAAATAATAGAAATGGTAATTTACAGAGGGATTTAAGAACAAATAATGACGCAAATGATAATGTGCAGAATAGGAATAATTATACAGCCCCCCTTTAGAAAGACCCCCTTTAAGAAGATCTCCAAGAATACAGAATATGGACATATAGCCATCCTATGCTCAGGTGACCGAGATGGGGAACAGATTACAACAGGAACAATTTTCGACAGGGAAGAATGAGATCATTTATTTAGTGGGGGAAGCTGATGGTGGGGCCAAAGAAGAAGGAGACACAGGACATTATATAGATAAATGTGGTATTAAGAAGGAAGGGTATATATTTACCCACAAAGATTTTCATATTTTTAATTATACAGAAATTCTCCTAGAACAAGCACACACTGAACTTTTTGAAAAAGGTTTTAATTTTGTTCCTGCTAAAAAAGGAAAATTATTATGAGACATTGCTTGACATTAAGATGGTAACTAGGAATTTAAATTTAAGAGAATTGTTTCCAGAAGGGTGTTCAGTAACCCCTAGTGATAGGCTATGTAAGAAAAGTATTATCAATCCCCCACTACATCCTGTACTTGGTAACTTTAGTGTACTTGTTGAAAATGAAGTTAAAAAGTTGTTTAATAAAAAATGGGGGATACAAAGGGAATATCACCAGTGAAGAGAGAGCTGTTTTGCAAGCACTGGTTTTAAACCTCGAGATCAGGATTATGAAACTGGACAAAGGCGATGGAGTGGTGTTAATGGAGCAGGTCAATTATAGTGGAAAAATGTTGGAATTATTGAGTAGTGTTGGGAGATATTCTCAGGTTTCACAAGGTGAGATAAAAGTGGCATACAAACAGATTGATTGCTTATTAGAGGATAACCTTACGCACAGGTTGATTGAGAATAGGTTATATAAGTATTTTAAGGATAATAAACCAGTTATACCAGGTATTTTTGGAATACTGAAGACCCATAAAGATGTTAACAATCCACCCCAAGACCTATTGTTTCTTCCAGTGGATCTAAGACAACACCTGGGGTTATTTGTGGACACAAAACAAACCTTTTTACACCTTGTATGAACATGTATTAATTGACTCCTGGGATTTTCTAAGGAAAATAAGTAGGATAGGGTATGGTGAATACTGTTTTGTGACCATAGATGTCAAGGATTTATTTTCCGTGATCCCCCAGGGTTTGGGGCTGACATGGTTTGAGGGCATGCTTATTGAGATGGATTTTTTTGTCAGCAATGGACGTAAGAATTGTTATGGAGAACATGGAAATTATACTTAGGAATAACTTCTTGTACTTCCAAGGTGAATATTATAAGCAACTCGAGTGAGTTGCTATGGGGGCCGCATGTGCCCCTATGTATGCCAGTATTATAATGCTATATTGGGAGAGAAAATATGCTTTTACCTCCATTTATTGGCAGTATATTAAGGGATATTTCCATTTCCTAGATGATATACTAATGTTATGGAATGGACCTGTTGGAAGTATACAGGAATTTATAAATTATATTGAATCTACTACGGAATTTTTGAGATTCACACACAACATAGTGGAGAGGGAGGTTGAATACCTTGATGTAAAAATAAATAAGGATACTGTTAACCAGAGAATAACATCTAGAATATTTAAAAAAAAATATTTCTCTAATACCTATTTGCACTATGAGAGTAACCATCCACTGTATATGAAAAGGAATATTATAAAAGGGCAGATGGTTCAGGCGGCCCGTATGACATCTGAGAAAGAAGATTTTGAGAAAGAAGTTAAATTTATAGGTAGGTTGTTTGAGGATAGAAAAAGTACAGTTATGTACACTTACCATAAATGTAGATGTTCAAGTGTATTCACTGTTGCAGTCATTACATTTGGGTAATCTGCTGGCAGGTTGCCCTCAATCGGCCTGATTAACAAAGTCTTGGGTCCTGCGTCAGTTGCTGTCCCTTCTTCCATGATGTCAGAGGTATAAAACATGCAGCAGATGCTATTACATCAGTTTTTCTTGCCCCAGATGTCAAGTGCCCCCCAAATGGGGAGCAAATAAAATTAAAAACACAAAAATGTACCTCCAAATAAAAGCAAATACACCAAAAAGGTTTTAAGCATAGTAAAAGAAAGTAGAGGTATAGTCAGAGAAAAACAGGGGACTGGAGGGAGGGTAAACAGGACTGCAACAGTGAATACACACGAACATCTACATTTATGGTAAGTGTACACAACTGTACTATGTTCTTCGTGTTTCACTGTTGCAGTCATTACATTTGGTTAGATTCCCAAAGCTATGGTTGGGAGGAGGAATTTATACA
This sequence comes from Protopterus annectens, assembly GCF_019279795.1. Classification (NCBI taxonomy): domain Eukaryota; kingdom Metazoa; phylum Chordata; order Ceratodontiformes; family Protopteridae; genus Protopterus; species Protopterus annectens. Next base: position 200,048,877 of record NC_056743.1, read on the forward strand.
ACATTAGGACCAGCTTATAAGGCCCTGTAAGACAGCAGTGGCAAAGCCAGCTCTGGATTTAGAGAAAATTAGTAAATGATAATGCTTGGTGAATATGTACAGAACTCCAGGTAGCAGCTTCTAGAATACCTCTGGTAGGAACACCTCTGAGAAAGGCTGCAGAAGTAGATGCAGCTCTGGTGGAGTGAGATCTGATCCCCTGGGGGGGGGGGATCGGATTTCCATGGTGCTTATAGCAGAAATGAATGCAATGGCTTATCCATTTAGAAATGGTTTGTTTTGAAATAGCCTTCCCCTCTGCCCCAGCAGCAAATGCTACTAGCAATTGGTCAGATTTTCTTCGAAATTTAGTTCTGTCCAAGTAGAATCTAAGTTGTTTGTGCACGTCCAATGAATGCAGAATCCGTTCCGCTTTGTTCTGTGGATTGGGAAAGAAGGTTGGCAAATGAATGGACTGATTAAGAGCCACAGTGGAAACCACCTTGGGCATGAAGGATGGATTGGTCCACAGAGATACTCTGTCCACATGAAAGATGATGAAAGGCTCCACTGCCATAAGGGCCTGTAATTCCGATATCCTTCTAGCTGAAGTGATTGCTAAAAGGAAGGCTGTTTTCCATGAAATAAATTTTAAGTCTGCAGTAGCAGCAGGCTCAAAGGAGGTAGAGTTTCTCCAAAACAAAGTTAAGGTCCCAGGCAGGGGTAGGAGCTCTCCTGGGTGGTCTCAAGTTCTTTGCCCCTCTGAGATACTGCTTGAGCAGGGAATGAGAAAAGAGGGGTTGTTCTGTGTTATAGTGAGCTGAAATAGAGGAAGCATGGATTTCAATAGAGGAAAATGACAGGCCCTTGTGAAACATCTCAGTTAAGTATTGCAAAATCTGAGGTAAACTGGGCGCTGCTGTGCTCATCCCTAAAGATTGGTTCCAGGCACAGAATCTTTTCCATTTATCAGCATAAGATTTTCTAGTACTAGGTCTTCTCGCCTCCAAGATGACATCCATCACAGGTTTGCTGAGGGATGCTAAGGGTGAATTTAAGTGATTAGCCAAGCTCCAAGGTTCAATGTTGGGAGCTGATGGTGCAGAATTTGGTCCTCCTGCTGAGGCAGGTGCCATGGAGATATTTGTGACACACTGCCCAGGAGCGGGTACCAGTGTTGGCGTGGCCAGTCTGGAGCAATCAAAATCATTCTTGGTTTGTCCTGTTTGACTTTTAGCAGAACTTTGCAGAGTAGAGGCAGAGGGGGAAAGGCATAGACTGATAGGTTTTTCCAGCTGAAGGACAGAGCATTCACTTTAAAGGCTTTTTTGGGGAGTCCTTGTGCAAAATTTGTCCAACTGGTAGTTCTACGGGGAGGCAAATAGATGTATGTCTGGGCTCCCCCATTTGCTTGTCAACATGTTGAAAATCCGTGGTTCCAGTTTCCACTCATGTGGGTCTATGAGATTTCTGCTTAGTCCGTCTGCCAGTATATTCAATTTTCCTGGCAGGAATTGAGCTTGCAGGTGCACTTGGTAGCTCAAGGCCATGTTCCACAATGCCATGGCTAGTCTGCTGAGGGGTTAGGAATGTGTACCCCCCCTGCTTGTTTATGTACCACATAACCGTAGTGTTGTCCGTCTTTACCATTAGTTGTCCTGGAAGAATGTAGTCCTTGAAGACTGTCAGAGCATTCTGTACAGCTAACATTTCTTTTTGATTGATATGTAGGTGCATTTGATTTGGGTTCCATTTGCCATGAATGCACTTCCCTGCCAAGTGAGCCCCCCATGCATAATCTGATGCATCTGTAGTTAGGGTTTGTGTGGCAGGGGGAAGTGTGAATGGCAGTCCCTTGTTTTGGTGGCAGTCCTGTGCCTACCATAGGAACCCCATGCGTAGGCAAGGTACGATAGGAATCATTGTTTCCAGGCTGTGACAATGTTGACTCCATAGACTTTTTAAGTACCACTGTAGTTTCCTCATATTCAGTCTTGCATATGGAATTAGAAGAATGCAGGAGGCCATGAACCCCAAGGCTTGCAGTATTTGTCTTGCAGATAAGCAGGGTTTTTGTGGCCACTTGTTTGAAGTAAGTTACCAAATGAATTTGCTTCTCTGGCATGAGGAAAGCCATCTGGGCAGTTGTATTCAAGCTTGCACCCAGGAATGTAATCTGTTGAGAGGGTACCAGCTGTGATTTCTTTTCGTTTATGGTGTACCCCAGACAAGTTAGAACCTTTTTTACAAACGCCAGATGATTCAGAAGAATGCCCTGGTTTTCTGCCTGAATTAGACAATCGTCCAGGTATGGATATATTTGAATATTTCTTTGCCTGCAAAATGCAATTACTGGAGCCAGGCACTTTGTGAATACCCTAGACACAGTAGACAAGCAAAATGGCAGTTCAGAGAACTGATGATGCAAATAGCCTGCTTTGAAGAGTAGGTATCTTCTGCAAGATTCCCTGATTGGGATGTGCAGGTATGCTTCTTTTAAATCTAGAGTTGCCAACCAGGCATCTTTGCCTAGCATAGGAAGTAACTGGTGAAGAGTCAGCATCTTGAATTATGGAATGTCCAGAAAGGTGTTTAGAGTAGACAGGTCCAGAATTGGATGCCATGATTTGTCTTTTCTGGGTACCAGGAAAAGCCTGGTCCCTTTTCCTGTTCTGGTACCGGTTGAATAGCCCCCATGTTTAAGAGGGAAAGTACTTGTTTTTGAGCCTCTGCCCACTGATTTGGGGGCAGGTCTGGCCACCCGTTTGGTGTTGGCAACGTGGGGAAATGAAATCTGTATCCCTGGGACACTATTTAAAACTCATTTGTCCTGGGTTATGAGTTCCCAGTTTTTTGCATGAAGAGCAATCTTTCCCCCCAAAGGGGTGGCTAAAAGGTAAGTGCTTGGTAATTTTAAAGGAAAGTCATTGAAACTGTTTACCACAGAGGTGTGTCTTGTTATTTCCAGATTTGGAAGTGGAGGCCCCCCCCCCCATTGCTTAGTTCTCAAAGTCCCCTGGGACTGAAACCTGGTGCTATTGGTGTGTCTGGGTTTGGCTTGAGAGGATCTGGAAGGAGCTGGAAAGGACCAATTCTTAGTAGGCCAGTGCCTACTAAATCTTGGAGGTTGCACTTGTAAGAAATATTTTACAGTTTGCATAGATTTAGCTTTATCTTCCATCTTTTTTAAAACTTCTTCAGCCTTATTGTCAAACAGGCGGTCCTGATTTAAAGGAGCATCCAACAATTTTGCTTTAACATGATCAGGTAGAGATTGCTCCTTAAACCAAGCATGCCTTTATAAGCGTAGACCCAGTAACAGCAGCCCTGCAAGAGGCCTATAAAGAATCAAAAACGGCATTGCAAAGTATGTTTTCCAACTTGTTCAGCAGACTGCAATAAATCCTGTAAATCTTTATTTTCCACACAGTCAGAAATCAACATAATTTTCTGTTTAAACAGTCCAATAATATGCTGCTGATATTTTAACATATGAAATTGGCAGTTTAAAGCCCTGATTGCCAAGGTTGCAGAAGTATAAACCCTTTATACACCATCTATCCAGCACCCTGGAGTCTCTATCAGAAGGGGTAGAATTTTTAACAGTAGAAGCCTTAATGCCCTTAGGCCCCTGAGAAATGGTTTCAGGATCTGCAACAGGATTTTTGAGAAGGAAATTGTGGGACTCAGGAACCATGTAGTATCTGTCAGGTTTACTAGGAGCTGGAGGCAGGAAATCAGGGGCTATACTGGATTCCAAAAACACATCAACAATGTCTAGTACAGGAGGTATAGCCAAAGCCCTATGCTGAGGTAAAAGAAGAAAATCCCTAAGCCTCTTTTTTGAATCAGAGAATTCCTGACTTTCCCTGTGGAAATGCTCTCTTTAAGGTATGTAAAGTTTCCCCAAAAGAAAAGTCCTCAGGGTGGGAAGCAGAGGGAATGGAATCCTCTGCATTAGAATCCTAATAAGTAGGTATGGACTAATCCAGGTCATTAGAAAAATCAGAAGAAACAGAATCCTGATCAGAAGATTCATAGTCAAGCTCAGCCCTAGGCCTCTTAGAAGGAGGGGGGTTGACTACCCCTGATTAGAGTAATTAGATCTTCAGCCATTTTTATCATTAGTTTTTTAGGCATAGGGGCCTGAACATGTGGCCTGGGTGTCATTTTTTTTCGACATAGATCAAGATTTAGGCCTTAGTATTGAAGGTGGAGTCAGTTTAATATGCAAATCTGTAGGCCTGAATACACCCTCAGAAGCCGATGCCTGCACAGCGGCTCCAGACCCATCTAAGGTAGAGACACCCGCGGGTTTCATAGGTGAAGTATCTCGCGGCATACAGGACTCTGAATGGGTCTCAGTAGAGGCCTGCGAGTCAGAAGTAGCGGGTATCAGGGGCTGAGAAAGCGCCTGAGTACCGGTGAACTGGCGACTGGCTTAGGAGAAGCGTCATCAGTTTTGGACCTTGACGGCCTGTCTCTGTCTTTATCTTTGTGTTTTTTCGAAATCCCGGTAGTCAGATGGCTAACAGACTTCATTTCTGGATAATTAATCCGAGAACCAAAATATTTAGAGGCAAAAATGCACAGACGACCGATAGTGCGCTGATTAAATAAAGCACAAAACCGACAGCAAGGTACATCAAGGTCAGGGCCTAGGCAAGGAATACAGTACAGATGAAAATCGTTATGAGGTATTTGCTTTCTACAAGTAATGCAATTAACTTACTAACATCGGTAAGGAGCAAGAAAAAAAAAGTTTCCCCAACAGGGTACTTAGCTTTAAGTTGGACTTTGATTCTGAAACTCGAAAATGAAAATTTCAGGAGTCAGCCGACCGGCACTTGCGAACTGCTTCTGTTTCGGGCACCGCACGGCAAGAAAGACTGATGTAATGGTGTTGGCTGCATGTTTTATACCCCTGACAACCTGACGTCATGGAAGGGACAGCAACCGACGCAGGACCCAAGACTTTGTTAATCAGACCGAATGAGGGCAACCTGCCAGCAGATTACCCAAATGTAATGACTGCAACAGTAAAACACGATGAACATTATCTGGTTCATTTAATACAGAACAAAGATGCGATTAATGAAGGGTGGGGTACAAAATATGCCCCTTTACCAAATTATGAGCAAAATGATATTGCACAGTATGATCCTGCACCAAATTGTGACCAACAAAATGATACTGTACATAGTTTGAAATTTAGGATATATGAACATAGTTACGATATTGGTAGAAAAAAACTAAAGAAACAAATGCATTACATAGACACACTCAGGTGTGGTGAAGCTAGTTTGGGTCACTGAACAGGTAAAACCATCAGGTAAGGGCGACGACTGGGAAACTTTGTTAGAATTTCGTGAGTTAGTTTGGTAAATGCAATTGGATGCTTTACAAGACCAGATCTGAATGACCATTTATCTATTGTACCAGCCTTAAAAATGAGAACTAAGATATAATTTAGCCATGTACAAAATATGTCTTTGAAGTCAGCGAGAGATATATAAACATATATATATATATATATATATATATATATATATATAATTTTTGTGATATATATATATATATATATATATATATATATTGTGAAATATTTAGGTTTTTAATGCTTCAAAAATATGCTTATAAATATATCTGTATTTTATACATTTGTATTTTATTGTTTATGTGTAGGTCACCATAATATGCAGTTTTCTTAACATGTATGAGGTAATGCAATTAAGGTTAAACAATGATTTTAATGCCTGCTGCTGTTTTGGTTCCTGGTACTAGTTGTGTGTGTTTTTCATCTGATTCACCTATTTTGTGTTGCGTATCCTAGCTTCACTGGTTACACCCTGCTTCTCTGTTTGCCTTGACTAGCATCTTTTAACCTTCGTCCACCTTCCATCTTTTCTACAGTAATCATCAGTGGAACCCACATCTCTACATGTCTCGCCTCATTCTAACACAGTGAGTTGATTCCATCCATAAAATGCTGCTCAAACTCTGCTGTGGTAAAAACTTCAATGTATCTGATCCTTCTTACCACTTTGAACAAAGATGTGCTGCAGTACACCTAAAAGCATCACATGGAGTCTACCCCTCCCATTATTTTCTGATCACTTATTGCCTTCTCCTTTCCCCCCTGTTGTCTACATTACTAAGCTGCCATGCCATTAGTAATTTTTTTACTAGTGTTCTCAGAATTTGCTATCATATTACATTGTTTCTTGAATTTCTCAGCCCATCTTTTTCTTTATTTTGCCTTCATTTCTTCTCCGTTTGCCTGTCCGCGTCTTCCTACACTATTTTTCTGGCTCGGTACTTTCCCCTTACTATCTCTTGCCTTCTAGGAGTCGCAGATTGTCCTTTTCCTTGTCCCTATCCCCTCTGATAGGCCTTCCTTGCTGACTTCTATTACCTCTCTCTCTCTCCAGCGGTCAATCTCTGCCTTTTTCACCTTGTTTTTATCTTCTCTATATAGCCTTCTCCTATCTCAGTTAGCCACACTTATCCTATTTTTTCCCAATTTTCTCTCCTTTCACACTACACTTCCTACTGGACTAATTTGTAGTCTTTTCCTACTAAACTACTCAGTTTTCCAAAATCTCCTCCACTCACTCACTGCTCTAATCCTCTGGTTTTCCTACTCCCTCTGTCAGCAATTTAACTACCTAATCCCCTGTTTCCTCATACTTCTGGGCCTTGGCATGGGCTAGTACATTTTTAAATCCTGTATTCTTCCTGCCTCCATAGCAGTAATTAAGTAACCCACCACTAACATCCCCTCTGCTCCTTGTCTGGGTACACCAGTCTCCTGCCCCATGTTTGTCTACCCCCCTGTCAATGTATTCTAGTTTTCATCTCACCTGACTCTACTTCCTTATATCCCTGCTCTAGTGCCTGCATTTTATTTCTGTCTAGCGTTTCTTGCACTTCCTCTGTTCTAGCCTCCTGTCTGGCCACATCTAACACAGCCTTCCCCTAATATCCTGTTAACCCTATTTGCTCTGGTCCAACTACAATGCTTCCCACTTCCCTAAGGATGCTATTCTGGCTATCTCCTACCCTCTACCCATTCCTCTTTACTCACTTTCTGCCCGTCTCTATCCCAACTTTTCTTTGTACTGTAATTTTGTCCTTTAGTTCTCTTATCCCATCTCGTCAGTTTGTCTCTACCCATGTTCTACTGTTCTTTTCCTTGCCTCTTCCTACCTTATCGCATCCATTTTCTCCTATCCCTGAGTGTCCATCTTCTCCAACGTCTCTTGACCACATTCCATCTGTCTGTCTTACACTGTTGAATACCAGGATTCTATCTTGAAGTACCTTTCAATTGCAAAGCCTCACATCCCTAACAATCCCAAAACTCTAGGAGCCAATTCCCTTCCTCACACCTTGCCCAGTCCTGCACCACTCATTTCCTGTGTCACACTACTATCCTTCAAGGTTTGATTACCCGTTTTCCTTTAGAACTACTCTTGCATCTTCCTGATTAGCCTTTTTTTGTTTATATTCCTTGTCATATGCCAATATTTTATCCTTTGCTCATTTTTACTCTGCATTTAAACATTCTAAGCTACATTAGGTGTCCTGGCTGCTTTGACACTGGTCTGTGGTGCTGCATCATGCTAGTCTGAGTTATCCTATTATAATCTTCAATTCCTTGCACTTCAACCTATCTGGATATACTAGACTGTTTTTAGAAAAGTGTTATTCTTTGTTGGACCGGGCTTCTGATCCATCATTGAACAGGATTGCTTCCCTCCAAGTATTACTTAGACATTGTCTGCTTGCTTCAGCTTTTCTGATCTGGCTTTTCTAATATGTTCAAGTGCCTTTACTCACTCTGCTCTTGACTATACCATCTCTGTGTTGTAATCACTGACATGACAGTATGTTGTCCTGCTTCAAAAGCAGCCTGTTTACTTTATTTTTATGAGTTCTAATTTAGCTGCCAAATTCCTCCCTTTAGGATCATCAAGCCATGATCCCAACTCATACCTCTTAAATATATTCATTTTGCCTTGCATATTTGTCCTGTCCCTCATACAATTTTAGAATTTCTGATAAGTCTCAGACAAATCCACGCAGTCCGCGTCAGTCATTAGAACGGTCATACTTTATGCTCCAGAAAAATGCACGATGATGCAAAACATTTTGTTCTATTAACCTTTTAAGTGAATTAGAGTACTACTACAAATTGTGCCAGATTCTGGGCCTTTATCCCACCATTACTTCTGGCTCTGTCTAGAGTTATTCTGGAATAATTTGGTTATTCTGGAACAATTTAAGAGTTATACCCAAAACGCCCCATACAAATCTCCCCACCCCTGGCACTGAAGAGATAAGAAGGAATAGGTGACATTCATCCTTCAGGATGTTAGAAGTTGTCTCATGTTCCTAATAGCTTTTTCGTGTTTTCTGGCAGTAAAGTGGTAGATGTGGAGCTTGGCACAACCACTGTCAATGACAATGTGATGTCCCCACTCTAGGCCAGTAATCAAGGAGCCTGAATCCTCACCACTGGCACTGGAGAGAGATGTTCACTTGGAACAAAAATGGACACACAATATTTTCAGATACAGTGCTCTGCATCAAGCACAATTTCCCTTAAGAGCACACAGAGAACACACACAGTCTGAGGTCTGGGTTTCTCGGTCTGTCTCCCTCCAGGTTCTCAGTAAGACTCCCCCACTGGCACAGATTTAGAGTTGAGAACTCAGCTACGTGTCCCAGCAAAGTCCTCCAGCACCCTCGCTGGGAAACCAGTGATTCTTGTTCCTGCTCCAAGTAGCCGACACACACACACGTTGAGAATTGATTTTCGCACATCTGGAAAAGACTGGCACATATTTGCTAGTTATACTCCCTTTTTCCCAGACTATAAGGTAGTTACAGTGCCACCAGACGCCCTAAGGCCAGCTATTTCAAGGCTTTTACAATGGTACCCAATTATACTGAGTGAAATATTAATACAAATGGTAATCTTGACCAAATAGCCAGGCTTTCAGGAGTGGTCACAGTGTCACCAACAGATGTAAGTACTATCAAAGGTTAAAATATTCTCTAAAGGACCAGCCACAATGAAATGTTTAAATATATTTAATAATAAATAATAAGCGAACATGAAAATAGTAAATATCTATCTACAATAGACATGAGACTTTCAATCACAGGAAATATTAAAAATAACATAGGTGGACAGGTTCACACAGTTAAAAGAAAAAACAAGTTTTACCACCATTTAAATCGAATACACTGCAGTCAAACCCACTAATGCTCAAGTCGAAATCCAGAAGTTTTGCATGTCGAACAGCCAAAATGTCACACAGAACATCGAATGTGACATTTTCAACTGCTCTTTATCCAAAACGAGTGCTAACATGTGTCCAAAAGGGGGGAGCGGAATTGCCGTTCGATTCATTTGCGTTCGGCATTTTCCAGATTTGCTGCACTGCATTCGATACACAGTCGAAATTGTGTCAGTCGGCTAAACGGTGGTAAACCAAAAACAATATTTGACTAATCTCACTATATTTTTCTGATCGATCTAAAAAATTATTATTCCCTGGTTATTTACTAGAGCAAGGCAAGATGAAATAGGTGAGAGATGCTTCTTTGTCAGGTTACAAAAAACGGAGTGCCCTGAGACCTTCAGTCTCAGCTAGTATTAAACTTAATTTTTAGTGATGGATTACAGAATGACAATCACATACATCTGGTCATCTGACTTCTGGTTCCCATGCTTCCCCCCTTGGTGAAAAGCTGTCAGGATTTATCACATGTATGTCAATAATACAAACACAGAGGGTCTCGCCAAGATCTGCTGCAGCTCCTGGAAGTCCTAAAAGAATTTCAAACCTCCACTCTTCCAGTGGAGCAAATAGTTCACCCCAATGACAATGCAGGAAGCTTCCTAGTACAAGCTTTTTGTCTCTGGCTGCATTGAGAACAGTAAGATACAATCTTTATGGCCTAAATTAAGTAATTTAATTTCTTACTGTTTTCTAAAGTCAGGTGGATTGAGACTAACCTCTTCTCTTCTTCTCTTCTTTACTCGTACAATTCTAGATGTTAAATTATTTATAAGAAAGATTAATTTGGAAGTAATGGCTTCCAGGATGGGTTTTAATAGGGAGGGAGGGGGTGAAAATACATTGAGAAGAAAGTCCATCTATAACCCACCATTAATCCCTCAAATAAAAAACTTTGAAAATATTATGATTGATTTAGTAAGGACAAAATATAATAACAGTTGGGTACAATACAACTTGAGTAATGAAGAAAATGAAATCTTAAAAGAATTGAGTAGGAATACATCATTGAGGGTTATGAAACCTGATAAGGGTGGGGGGATAGTCTTTATGGACAAAATTTTGTACGAAGGAAAGATGAACACTATCCTAAGGGACGAAACGAAATATACTGGGGTATCATTAAATGAAATTAATGTAGCATACCATAGGGTTGACTCTATTCTAGAGGATTTAATGATAGAAAAAATAATAGATGATAAAACTTTTAAGTATTTGGAAGTTAAGAAACCTAGGGTAGCCACCATATTCGGAATACCGAAAATTCATAAGGATATGGTAGACCCACCCCTCAGACCCATTGTTTCGGCTGAGGGCTCTAAAACTGTCCCCCTAGCAAAGTTTGTTGACTATAAGACCAAACACATTTGGGTCAATAATAAGCAAATTCTTAAAGATTCTTGGAATTTTTTGGGGGAATTAAATCAAGACAAGTTTAGGGATGATATTAGGTTCATTACAATAGATGTCATCGACTTGTTTGGAAGTATACCACATGTTGAAGGTATGAAATTATTTGAAGAATCTGTGTTTGAAGACGTTAGTTTGAGTCTCAATGACAAGGTAGCGAGTGTGATATTAATGGACACGGTATTAAAATACAATTTTATTATGTTTAACTGTGAATATTACAAACAAAAAACAGGGGTGTCCATGGGGGCCGCTTGTGCCCCCACATATGCCAATATCGTACTTTCCAAATGGGAAGAACAGTTCATCATCAATTGTAAGTTCAAGGAACAATGGATTTTATACCATAGGTTCCTGGACGATATTGTCATATTTTGGATTGGGAGTGATGAAAGTTTTATGGAATTTTTTGAGTATATTAATCACACTACAAAGTTTTTGAAGTTCACCTACACTATCAGCACAGAATCTTTAAAATACCTTGACATAGAAATATACAAAAGAAATGGAAAATTCGAGAGTAAGGTATATAGGAAGGAGACCTACGTCAATTCATACCTACATTACAATAGTGCTCACCCCATACATAGCAAGAAGAACATTGTCAAAGGACAATTTGTTAGGGGTTCTCGAATGACATCTAATGACTCCGATTTTCAGGTGGAATGTAATTTATTACACAACATGTTTAAAGAACGAGGTTACCCAGAGGATTTTATTAATAAACTTAGAGATGAGGTAGAAAAGGGAAGACCGGGTAGATTAGAACCCTTAATAGGTAAGGGGAATCAAAATAAAACTGGATCAGGGTGTCATAGAGAAATAGACAAAAAGAAAAATGAACAAAATGGCTACAGGAGAAGTCTAGTTTTGGATTACAATAGTTCGAACACAAAATTATATGACTTTTTTAAAAAAGAATGGAAAAAATTCAGTATTTTAACGGACATAGAGGAGATACCTAGAATGGAACCTGGGATAGTATTCAAAAATCCACCAAACATAGGTAAAATTTTGGAAAGGGGAAATAATAAAGTAAGGGATAACAGTACAAGAAGATGTGGGACTTATAAATGTGGAAGATGCCCACAGTGCCCGTACATTACTAACAAGGCAGAAATATATATAGACAGTCGAAAGAGAAGGGTTATAAGTAGGACTTACTATAATTGTGATAGTAGGGGAGTTGTGTACATAGCAATATGTCAGATATGTCAGTCATTCTACGTTGGAAAGACAGAGAGATGTCTGAAACGTAGAATTTATGAACACAATTATGACATCTCAAAGGCTAAAAATACTAATGCACTTTACAAACATAGTAATGTATGTCCCGAGGCCAAATATGAATTTTTTGTATTGGATCAGGTCAAACCTGACAAAAGGGGAGGCCTTTGGGAGGAAATTTTGGAGAACAAGGAACTATGGTGGCAGGTGCATTTGGACTCTAACACCAGTCCAGGAATCAATGAATACCTGACCATAACACCCCTACTTAAATTAAGAGCTAACAAAATATAAAGTAGTTCAGAGTATGGACACTAGAGGGCATTTACACAGGATGAATATCCAAGTTCCATTCATTAGAAACACAAGTGAAGAATATAAAGTAACAATGATTTTTAACATTTATCATATTTATTTATTTATTCATAATATATATTTATTTATTTATTACAAATATGGATAGAAGCTAGTTTTTAATAGTAGTACATATTTACACAACATATTTTTTAATTCATGGCACTAAGCACTTTAACATGAAAAGAATTAATATTAATGATTTTTAGGTAGGGATTGGTGTGTTTGACTGAGATTAATTGATTCATCGACCAATGGAATTGTTCACTAATCAATTGTTTTAGTATTTAAATGTGTGTATTAAATTTATATCTTTGTCTGATGAAGTCTTCAGTGACGAAAACGCAGGAATTGTATTGTATGTAAGAGCGTTTATGGTCTGGCAGCTTTGCTACTAGGTGCAGCGTGGATCTTTTTAAATTTTGGAATAAACCTTCGTGGAACATTTAACAGCGTGTCCAAGCACTACTTTTTGACTTTACAGTGGTTACGAGTGCTGTGTTCGGTTTTCACAATATTTGACTAATCTCACTATATTTTTCTGATCGATCTAAAAAATTATTATTCCCTGGTTATTTACTAGAGCAAGGCAAGATGAAATAGGTGAGAGATGCTTCTTTGTCAGGTTACAAAAAACGGAGTGCCCTGAGACCTTCAGTCTCAGCTAGTATTAAACTTAATTTTTAGTGATGGATTACAGAATGACAATCACATACATCTGGTCATCTGACTTCTGGTTCCCATGCTTCCCCCCTTGGTGAAAAGCTGTCAGGATTTATCACATGTATGTCAATAATACAAACACAGAGGGTCTCGCCAAGATCTGCTGCAGCTCCTGGAAGTCCTAAAAGAATTTCAAACCTCCACTCTTCCAGTGGAGCAAATAGTTCACCCCAATGACAATGCAGGAAGCTTCCTAGTACAAGCTTTTTGTCTCTGGCTGCATTGAGAACAGTAAGATACAATCTTTATGGCCTAAATTAAGTAATTTAATTTCTTACTGTTTTCTAAAGTCAGGTGGATTGAGACTAACCTCTTCTCTTCCAGTATCCTCTGTTACAATATATACATTTCAACAGTTACAATAATACATGCACATTTCTTCCTGTCCAGTAGGGCACTGCTGATACATTTTTAACACAAGCAACTTTTCAAAAACATTTTCAACACAAACATCTGGACAAATCAGTTTGATATTCAAACATATAATTCTTTACTAAACTCCAGCTAGCTGTGTTGGCATATGTTACACATCTACTGCCCTTCTCCTGGCATAGCTGGCAGTACCTCACATCACTGAGTGACAGCCTATAAATCATTTTTTTTTAAAAGTGGCAGTGAGTTATGCAGCAACTTAATGTGTTGATACTTACAGAACATTTTGAAAGTTTACATGCTATCATTACGGCAAATGCATGTGACTGCTATAATGGCAGCTTGTAAACTATTAACCAGCTCTTCCTATGACTCTGACAAAATACAATGTCAAAGTGCTAATCAGGAATCATGAATACCTTGACCAATTTTGTGTCTTCAGGTAATTCTGTACTTGAATACAGCACACAGCCTTCCTCATATCATATGTCTGTAGTTAGTAGGACCTGCAGACTCACTCCCAGGATGAATAGGCTGACCTTGAACATTCGCCTCTCTCTCCATCTCTACAGGCTCCTCCAGTATCTGGGTTGGTAACTGACCTCAGGTCATCTGTAGCTTTAACACCAAAAAAACACAAACTATACGGATGGTACAGAAAAAAGGAAAACTCATCTTTAGCATTAGAAAACTTTAATACAGTTCTTTCGTCCAAAGGACATTTGGACATTTTCAGAAAAACATTTTCACAATACAAACGACCTTTAAAAAAGAAAAAAAAAATAGGAACCAGTGAAATCGGTCTTCCAATAAAATATTCATCCATTAACATTCAAATCACTCAAAACACTCAATACAAAAAATACTAAAAGTAAAAATATTAACAAAAAGCATACCCTTTTAAGGTCTCCACATAGAATGGTACTTCATTTGAAAAAAAAAAACAGGCAGTGTTAAAAAAAAAAAAAAAAAAAAATTAATTTCAGGTAGTTATTTTATTAACTTTGAGTCTTTTTTCTTTCAAAAAAAACATTTAATATTCTTGGTCTTGTTAAGTCTAATACTTTCTAACTTATTCTTGTAGCACCCACCCCTCATGTTTAATGGTACTTGTTCTATAAATGGAGTGAATTTTTTTATATTCATCACAAACTGAAGTATGCTTATATAAAGCATTGTTAATGTCCTTCTGACAGAAAAAAGATGTTCCTTGATGTGCTTTTCTATGCTACGGATTCTCATGCCTATATAAAAAGCAAGACAACTGGGGCATTTTCCAATGTAAACCACTCCTGTGCTCTTACAGGTATAACATCTACCAAGATAAATAGTATATTATACCATGACCCCCCCATTAATATTCCAAAATGTGCATGCTGATTGGTCAGCGTGCATGTTGTAAATCGACTTATACTAATGGAAAAAGGTCCAGTCGCCTGGACTTTTACCATTAATGTAAGTCTTTTTTTAAAACACTGTCTCGCTATGTTAAAGGAGTTTAACATAGTGAGACAGGTTTAAAAAAAGCAACTGAGATCTCCGTTGCTTTTTTTAAAGTTGTCTCGCTGTTAAACTCCTTTAACATAGCGAGACAGTGTGAAAAAAGCAACGGAGATCTTGCTTTCTCCATTGCTTTTTTTTTTAAACCTGCCTCGCTATGTTAAATGGGTTTAACATAGCGAGACAGCTTTAAAATAAGCAACAGAGATCTCCGTTGCTTATTTTAAAGCCGTCTCCCATTTAACATAGCGAAACAGTTTGTAAAAAGCAATGGAGATATTGTTTTCTCTGTTGCTTTTTTCAAAACTGTCTCGCTACGTTAAATGGGTTTAACATAGCGAGACAGCTTTAAAATAAGCAACAGAGATTCTCCGTTGCTTTTTTTAAAGCTATTTTGCTATGTTAAATCCATTTAACATAGCGAAACAGTAAAAAGCAACACAGATCTTGCTTTCTCCATTGCTTTTGCCCACAGCTCTGATGTACTGTGTAGGCATATGCATGCGCAGTACATCAGAACTGCTGCAGAATACCAGACAGCTGCGGAAGGGCAGCAAGGAGGCATTATACAATGCCATTATTTAAGAAAAGTAATTTTTTTTTTCTTAAATAATGTCATTGTATAATAGCAATAATCACTTCTGGTGGTAATGCTGGATTTACCCACGGTTGGCTTTGTTTGGCCACTCGGGCTTCACCCTCGTGACCAAACCACGCCAACCGTACGTAAATCCAGCATTACCCACACCCAGGTGTGGGCTATTGCTATAATCTGTGTTTTCTAAAGCAACATAAGGCCTAACATAAGTAAACCTCCATAACTGGCTTATACCACAAGCAAACATCCCTTTGTTCTTACTTTTGTTGCGTCTTTCGGCTTATCCCTGTTAGGGGTCGCCACAGCAGAACTCTGGTCTGCTAACTTGGTAGTGGATTTTTACGTATCGAGTTACCAGCCCTGATGCACAACCTTCAACGAAAGCATGCCGATTCAAGCATGCCTCCACACAGAAGACGCTCTAGCTCAGAATCGAATGGGACATCTTGCTGTCAGGCGACAATGCTACCGCAGAACCACTAGCGCGGGTACCCTTCTACATATGTTGGATGCCTCTGTAACAAACTTTTCAAGAAATTATATTTTTTGCATATAAATTTCAGTTAATCTCCTTTTATTTTAAATAAATCAGAATTTCCTTCCAAAATGTTCTCATTTTTAATATTTCAATAGCAGCATAACTGTCAAAAGAGGTAGGAGCACTGTTTGAGGAGTTTCATTAGAAAGGGAATTGGCTTCACCAACTTCATCTGCACTATAATTCCTTTTTAATATCGGCTTAAATAAAATATTTCTTTTACTACTGACGACTTCTGCTACCTCTGCACTATCCATATTGTTTAAGCGATTTATAGTGTTTTTGTTACTTTATACCACTTGTCATACAGTCTTGTTTTTATAGTTTCATCTGGAACTTTGTCTGGATTCAGTCCATATTTACTATACAGCCATCCCAGAAAAGAAAAATCAATAGCATCTACCTACTAAATGCTCACCTTACTTATGAAAACAAATGTACATATTTTAACAACACTGGCTATCAGCTGCACTCTACCCTAAATTCACGCTGTACAAGTACAGGCGTTTAATGTTCTCCAGACAAAGTCTCATATAGGAATCCCATAATAATCTATTTTCTTTGATTCTTGTTCAATAGCAGCTCAGTTATTTTATTTTTATATAATTTGCATACATGTTTAAATTAATTACTGCATGAAGAATAACCGCTTGTTACCACACACAGTGTTTATTAAAAGCCCTGTTTTGTACTGGCTTTCCCAGTGTATTGATTTCTATGTTGGCCATATTTTAATAAGCCTGTTTGCATTATCTCTGACCATCCTCAAACATGTTCAGTTACCTGCCTGGTTAAGAATTGCAAAAGAAAAATAAAATAAATGCAGCCAGCTTATTGTCTGCTTTGCTTTCTTCTAGCACTACTGCAGGTTGTTTTACATATAACTACAAAGTAGATACTATTATTAATTTTAAGTTGTAAAGGTAACTTACAGAAAAATAGTGTTAATGCAGTGGGTAATGAAACATGTAGTGGTAGTGAGAATATGGGTTTCATGACAGAATTTTTAACTGGCTCAAGGGGCAATCCTTCACAATATCAAGTACATTAGAGTAGTATAAAAAGTTAAATTAATAAGGAATATTTAAGATCCACTGCATTTAAGAATGCAGCAATATCACAGAAAATGAGCTGGAAAAATCACTATCACTAAAGCAAAAGTCTGTTCTAGCCATTCTTCAAGAAGCTATTGACATGCTCCAGTATGAACCTTGCTAAGTACCTAAACTAGCTGAAGAGACCTCAGTACTTCCTCAACAAAAAGTGCTCAGGTCTGTGTCCTTAAATAGTTAAAAACTAAAAGTCCTGTCCCTCAAGAGTATGTTGTAAAATCCTGAGGGGTGATCTCTGATGAGCATTCTATGCAATGCATGACATAGCACTCTCTGAACTCCATCAGCTAAACAGAACCAGTCGTAAACCTATAATACCACATCAACAGTACCAACTGGCGTGATAGCCAGTTAAAATAACATAAACCCCATTTCTGGAATATTTTGCTCTTACTTATCCAGCAACGTACTTCTCTAACAACCCTTAAAACTGGTTTGCATGAATGGATAAGTGATCACAAATTTTCAGAGTATATGTGCAAAATTTCTGCTTAATTGACGACACTGTTACTCTCCCACAGTATTGGGTATTGGATGATATGGTTGAGCTTCTCAAAAGTTTCCTTTGGCTGTAAGTTACGTAAAAACATATGAATCTATAATCCCATGAATTGTTATATTGTTGCAAATACTCAAAATTATTGCTACAAACTTACTTCAATAATTATGGGGACTGTATTGTCAAAGTTAAATGCATATTCAAAACTTTATTTTAATAGTCATAATTGTCTATAGGTTACATTCATGATCCTTTTGTAGAAATTAAAAGGACTGAAGCTGTTTGCAGTTTGTTGCAAACTGATCTTTCAGACTAAATATAAAAACATCCATATGCACTGAAAAAAGAGACTTTCCTAATTCGCCACTGCCCTGTATGCAACACATACACATTCCAGAAAATTCTATTTTTAGTCATGGAAAGACAAACAATCAAACATACACAGCCATTTCACTGATACAGTCCCACAAACTAATCTATACAGATTAGATAGACAAACTGATAGACAAAGACAGATTAATAGATATAAACAGGCATACCTCATTGGTTTTCTCAGTATCAGTTTGCTCTAAATTAGCATTAATATTCATGGATAGAATGATGTTTATGAAGCTGGAAATTGATGGTGTAATGATGAATGTTGTTAGTGCATATGCTCCACAAAGTTGGGTGCGTGATGGATGAGAGAGAAATATTTTGGAGCGAGTTGGATGAAGTGATGATGACTGTACCCAAGGGTGAGAGAGTGGTGATTGGAGAAGATTACAATGAGCATGTTGGTGAAGGGAACAGAGGGGATGAGGAAGTGATGGGTAGGTATGGTGTTAAAGGAATGCAGGAGGTCAGATGGTAGTGGATTTTGAGAAAAGGATGGACATGGCTGTGGTGAATACGTATTTTAACAAGAGGGAGGAGCATAGGGCGACATACAAGAGTGGAGGAAGATGCACACAGGTGGATTATATCTTATGTAGGAGGGCCAGTTTGAAGGAGATTGGAGACTGTAAAGTGGTGACCATGGAAAGTGTAGTTAGGCAGCATAGGATGGTGGTTTGCAGGATGACATTGGTGTTCAAGAAGAGGAGGAGTGTGAGGGCAGCACCAAGGATCAAATGGTAGAAATTGAAAAAGGGTAATTGTGAGGTGGAGTTCAGGGATGAGTTAAGACAGGCACTGGGTGGCAATGAAGAGTTACCAAATAGCTGGGTAACTACAGCAGAGCTAGTAAGGGAGACGGTTAGAAAGGTGCTTGGTATGACATCTGGACAGAGGAAGGATGACAAGGAGACATGGTGGTGGAATGAGTATACAGAGAAAGAGGTTGGCAAAGAAGAAGTGGGATTGTCTAAGAGATGAAGTAGACAGGAGTATAAGGAGATGAGGTGCATGGCAAAGACAGAAGTGGCTAAGGATAAGGCATATGAAGAATTGTATGAAAGGTTGGACACTAAGGAGGGAGGAAAGGACCTGTACCAACTGGCTAGACAGAGGGATCGAGCTAGGAAAGATGTGCAGGTAAAGGCGATAAAGGATAATGAGGGAAACATACTTACAAGTGAGGAGTGTGTGTTGAGGAGATGGAAAGAGTACTTTGAGGGGTTGATGAATGAAGAGAATGAGAGGGAGAGAAGGTTGGATGATGTGGAGATAGTGATTCATGAAGTACAATGGATTAGCAAGGAGGAAGTAAGGATAGCTATGAAGAGGATGAAGAATGGAAAGGCTGTTGGTCCAGATGACATACCTATGGAAGCATGGAGGTGTTTAGGTGAAATGGCAGTGGAGTTTTTAACCAGATTGTTTAATGAAATCTTGGAAAGTGAGAGGATGCCTGACGAATGGAGAAAGTGTTTTGGTACCAATTTTTAAGAATAAGGGTGATGTGCAGAACTGTAGTAACTACAAAGGGATTAAATTGATCAGTCACAGAATGAAGTTATGAGAAAGAGTAATGGAAGCTAGGTTAAGAAGGGACGTGATGATTAGTGATCAGCAGTATGGTTTCATGCCAGGAAAGAGCAATACAGATGCAATGTTTGCTCTGAAAGTATTGATGGAGAAGTACAGAGAATATCAGAAAGAGTTGCATTGTGTTTTTGTAGACTTAGAGAAAGCATATGACAGGGTGCCTAGAGAGGAGTTGTGGTATTGTATGAGGAAGTCAGGAGTGTCAAAGAAGTATGTAAGAGTGGTACAGGATATGTACGAGGGTAGTGTAACAGCAGTGAGGTCTGCGGTGGGAGTGAAGGATGCATTTATGGTGGAGGTGGGATTACATCAAGGATCAGCTCTGAGCCCTTTCTTATTTGCAATGGTGATGGACAGGTTGACAGAGGATTTCAGACAGGAGTCCCCATGGACTATGAAGTTTGCAGATGACATTGTGATCTATAGTGAGAGTAGGGAACAGGTGGAGATGACCCTGGATTGATGGAGATATGCTCTAGAGAGAAGAGGAATGAAGGTCAGCAGGACTAAGACAGAATATATGTGTGTCAATGAGAGGGAGAATAGATGAATGTTGAGGATGCAGGCAGGGAGTAGCAGTGGCAAAGGTGGATGAGTTTAAATACTTAGGATCAACAGTTCAGAGTAATGGTGAGTGTGGAAGAGAGGTTAAAAAGAGAGTACAGGCAGGATGGAGTGGGTGGAGAAGAATGTCAGGAGTGATTTGTAACAGACTAGTACTAGTGAGAGTGAAAGGGAAGGTCAACAAGAGGGTAGTGAGACCAGCTATGTTATATGGGTTGGAGACCGTGGCATTGACAAAAAGGCAGGAGTCAGAGCTGGACATGGCAGAGTTAAAGATGTTAAGATTTGCACCGGGTGTGATAAGGGTGGACAGGATTAGGAATAAGTATATTAGAGGCTCAGACCAGGTTGGAAGGTTTGGAGACAAAGCCAGAGAGGCAAGATTACATTGATTTGGACATGCTGAGGAGGGATGCAGAGTATACTGGGGAAAAAGATGATAAGGATGAAGCTGCCAGGTAACTGGAAAAGAGGAAGGCCTAAGATAATGTTTATGGATGTGATGAGAGGACATGCAGGTGGTTGGTGTGACAGAGCAAGATGCAGAGGACAGGAAGAAATGGAAACACATGATCCACTGTGGCGACCCCTAATGGGAACACCTGAAAAAAGATGAGTCAAGAAAACCATTATGTTGTAATGTATGGTCATGCAGTAATGGTTAATACACATGCATCATAGCAGAAGAGGAAGTATTGGAGATTCTTATGAAGCAGACAATTTATAATATTTCCAGATTGTAGTTCATTACACTTCAAAGGAAAAAGGTTTTATTTGCAGTGTAGGTACATACTGTGGTAACATTACTGACACTTAAGCCAATCTTTCAAATGATGCTAGATAACAGTGTGCGTGTGAACATATGAACATACATGCAAATATGCAAACCAACACACAGAAAAGTATTTGCAAGAGCAGTTTGCTTTTTTACTGTCTGCATACATAACTTAACCTCATGTCATTACTTAGCCATTTTAGAGGTATTTATTCAGCCAAATTATGAGTTTTTACTACAGGATAAATAAAATATGTGAAGGCTGCCAGCCTAGCTAGATAACATTTTGTAGATAATTCTGTCATTTGTAAATATTAATATAAGCCACAGGCTTGTTCTCTTAAATGTAAGAAAATTGTGTTAAATGTTGAACATCAAAAATGTAACAGTGCACTCTGCTGGAACAAAGCTAAGTCAAGCATTGTATGAATGTTTGATCTCAAACTCGAAGCCACAATGTCTGGACCAGCAGATTCTTTCTATTGTTTTGAGAACAGAGTTCATTGCTATATTTTACATATATAATGTCTTTAATTGCTGTGGTTTCCTGGTGCAAGATCAAAGACATGTTAAACTCTGAGTTTCTGTGGATTTTGTCTAAAACTCTCTGCTTTTACTCTATATGTAAGTTTATTTAGAACTGTGCTTGCTCTTAGGAAAATATAGAAAATAGTAAGTTTAGTCTAGCTGTTTTCTATATTTATGTCAGAAATATTCCACAGTATTATTTTAAGCATTTTCCTGTGATGTCTGAACTCTTGACAGGCACTGTGTAGTAAGACGTATTGTCTTGTGGGTTTATTTACTATTAAATATTTATTAAACCTTTCAACTGTGGCAATTGTGTGGAGATAATTTAAGCTCTAGAGTACATTGCATGTATATAGTGATATGGTACAAAGCCACTCCAAATGTTTTGCTGCTCAGTGACACTTACTATTTGGATTTCAGTAATATTACACAGTGAAATTGGTCACCCTTTGGGAAGGGTATTAGAGTAGTTGATAAGTAAGGGTCCTTGTGGTAGTGATTACTACCTTATAAGCCTGGACAGAAGGGGCACAGCTAGTGAATCTGTGCCAACCCTCCCCCAGGAGTGTCTGTGTGGTTATATATAAATCATATCTCAAAGTGTGTGTGTGTGTGTGTGTGTGTGTGTGTGTGTGTGTGTGTGTGTGTGTGTGTGTGTGTGTGTGTGTGTGTGTGTGCGTGTGTGTGTGTGTCGGCTACTTGGGCAGGGACATGCACTGGTTGGACAGAGTGCTAGGAGGACATGGCTTGGGACCCTGGCTAAGGACCCCACTCTATAGCTGTGCTAGTCTTATTGGGGATCTGGAGGGAAATGGAGAAACCAGCCCCAGACTGACTGTGATCTCGGTGTGCTCTTAAGGGAAATTGTACTTCACGGTGTGTGTAATTGTTATCCTTCCCAATGTGGACACCCCTCACTGGTGTTAGTGGTGAGGATTGAGGCTCCTTGATTACTGGGTCAGCGCACTGGTGTCACAAAGTATATGCTGTCTACAGGTGTTTATACTGTATTTCTGTAGTAGCATAAATGTTACTTATTTTTTAATGAAATTTGCTACTGGTAAAAACATATATTTCACTGGGGTAACCAAGTTAAGAAAATCAAACAATGAAGTAAAGTAGTAGTGCAGGAAAGGATGCATGGCCAAATGGAAAGAAAATAGAGTGCAGCAATTGTTTTTACAATTTACTGAAATCATAAAATTTTCCATTTGCCAACTAACTAAGGCTTAAGTTGAAATATCAAGTTTCTTGAATGCTTTAAGACACTGCTATTTATTACCATGATTATTAGCAGACCTGGTCAGAGCTGTACATTGAAAAACACAAAAATATTAAATACATACAAGATAGCGTACTACATAAACAACTGCAGACCATGTATATGTACACTGAAATGATGGTGTTAACTCAGATAATTCCTCCCTCATAAAGTAGACGGTCATGTAAATAAAACAGTTGCTAGTGAAGTAAACAACAATCTCTAATGGATATTTTGTTGAGAGAAAGTATAGCATAAAGCATCCAGACATGAAAAGAATAATTTAGATTATAAGATAGAAAAATAGTCAAATTTCTTGCTAAATTGTGTGCAAAATCAATACTACATTTTTGCTTCTATTTTAATCTCAGTTCAGTCTTGCAGTGTAATAGTAGTTTTCTACAGGGGAAAAATATGCTAATGTTAGGAGGATAGCTGTATCCTTTATGTAAATATTTTTCTTTAATGAAGTAATGACAGCCAATATGAAAATCTCTCCCTCTACCCAGTTTTTTAGCCACTCATCACTTTAACACATCAGTCCTCCCCTTTGTCCTTTCATCATTAATAACCACAGAACTGAGCTGCCTATGCTAACAAATGAATTCTCTGATTATGTTACCCAGCCCATCCTGACTTTGAAAATTGATATATAGTTGGTATATGAGTGTTTGCACTGCATATACCCAAGTAAAAGACTTGCTAGTGATGCATCAGCCCATAAGGAATACAAAACTTTTTTTTTTGGGGGGGGGGGCATAACTGACAAACAGCACATTTCTTGCTTGTCCTGTATGTTTAACCAACAAAAGAGTAAACGTGTATGCTAGAAAAATGAAAACTGCTAATTCATACTCGTCTTAGCCTGGCAATGATAGGATCACTGGCTTCAGAGTGCTTGTGCTTTTTGTATACGTGTGTGTGGGGTAAGGGGTAATTAACTACATTAATGCCATATTATATTGCTTGTCAGCAGCTGGCAATTAAATGCAATGGAAGGTTGTGTAAGGCTTCACATTCTTTCTCCCCCATCGTTTTCTCTTTTGTTACAGAGTATTAACCATTGTGGGAATTGTATTAAATTACATGGGATGTGCTGATGCTATTGTCACATGCAGAAAAACAGTACTTTGTGTTGTCTGATGCTATGATCTTCTACAAGACACTCAAATACATGTTGGATCACTGGAATACTTTGCCAACATACATAACCATCTGTGTACACTAACCATACAATAACACATCTGCAAATGTGTTTGTGTACTTCAAAGACAGTTTTACAAATAAACTGGTGTTCAACTGAATAAATGGATCAGATAAAATATAACAAAATTGTTTCATTTCATTGTTGTACAGATTACTGTGCAAGTTATCCCCTTAGACATATATTCATATCTGTGCATTAGAATCTTTTCACTGCTGTATAGAATATTGCATTACTTACCTACTTAGATATATAATTATAAATGTACATTGTTACAAAGGTTTTGCTGGTGCATAGAATATTCTATAAATTACCTCCTTAGACATCAATTCACACTTGTGCATTATTAAGGTTTCACTATTGCACAGAACCATATCTTTTCAACCTTTTATTGCAAGAAATCTGGACAAAGTCTGACAAAATGGGGGGACAAAGGCCCAAAAATAAGGACATAATTTAAATATTGTTCTTATAAACTTAGAAGCTTGTTATAGTAACATGATTTGCTTTAACATACATTTTATGAAGAATTTGAAGTCTGAAACTCAAATGTATGTCATTGAGTGACTTCTGTCCTCAGATCATCCCAGTGATTGACGGAAAACCACAAATTTTATGAGGAACAGACCAAAAATATTCGCCACAAATCTGGCCATTCTGCAAAAATCTGGACAGTTGAGAGGTATACACAGAACACTACTTAGAAATCACTTCACATCCATGCATTTTGATTATATCCATTAACTTTAACTATCTAAAGCAATTTCAGTTACATAGCATCGTACTACCCTTCAGAAATACCTTAGAGATGTAACCTAAAGTGATTAATGAACACCATTTCAGTATGTTGTGAAGTACAACTAAAATCAAACTCTGTCTGTATCTTGTTCTTTACCAATGCAGTTTTTAGAACCATGTATGCTTAGTCATAAAATCAAACTTATGTACAGCATAGATTCACTGCTGTTGGACTTTTCTTTAATCTTTGGCCTGTTACTTCTAAAAAGTTGTTAAACAACAAATAGTTTTAGAGGAAAAAAGACTACATTGTCAGGTATGTACAAGATCAGTTAATAGTGAATGTGTGTTTTGTTTCTTTAGTCAGAAAAAATGATACATGCTGGTTCAGTAAAACAGAATAATAAATCCCCAACTGTGATAACCAATCTCAGTCCTCCATGATCAATCGGGGTACTGGATGAGGGAGTGGAGGGTGTTGAAAGTAAACCTATGCCAGCAACCTAACCATGGTGCAAACATTGACAACCACTGAAGAAAGAGTATAAAGCACAAATCTAAGGGTGTGAGCTTGGCTCTAAAAGCTGTGAAAGTAATAGCCTTCACATGCATGTGCGGAATTCTTGAATGTCCTCTGTGGAAGATGTTTGCCCAGAAGAGGGGGGGAATTAACTGATTAAACAGAACAAGATGAGTTAGAGAGTGACAAAGATGCCCAGGTTTTGTAGTCTTAATTCAGAATCTTCTAGTGTGAGAAATATTTTAGAAAACGCATCTTGGCAATGTAGTTTAAGGAAATTAGGAATTTCTGCTTGTGCAATATATTTTCATACGTGGCGACCCCTAACCGGGAAAAGCCGAAAGATACAACAACAACATACATTCTTCCTGACTGTGTGTGGAATAATCTCGAAAGATTATTTCAAGCATTTGTAAAACCAAATACAACAGCCCATCCAACCCTTTTTTGCCACGTCTCTGAGCATCTAACCTGGCAAATTAAAGAATTTTAAAATAAAGATCAGCTGAAAGTAAGATTACAGAGAATAGTTACAGATTGCAACATTTATGTTTACATTAGATTTTTTTAACCCAGGGAGTCAAATTCGCATTTTCAGAAGATAGCCAGCTAAAAAACTTACACAATAAAAACCTCGGTGTAACTTATTCTTATGTTGTTATCGCAGACAACCAAACTAAGCAGCATGTTTTTGGGATGTGAAACGAAACAGTAATAGAATTGAGACTCATACAGATACAAAGAAAACATCTAAATTCTACCAAGCCAATATCCAGAGATGATAAATGAACCCTGGATGACCTGAGATGGTATTAGCTCTAAACTCTACACTACCTCACCATACAAACACAAAATCAGCTAGGAAGTGGTCTGCTATTAAAACAGTTTGAGAAAATTAATCTTCAATTTACATTTCAGCTTTAGTAATCCAGACATACTAGGCAACATTAATGAGGCAAGTGCACTGATTAGTTACTTGATCATTGTTACAATGTGCAGGTAACATAAAGCTCAGGTATTTACGCGGTATCTTGTTCAGGACTCACTGTTTTCATTAACAAGTTCTACTGCTTTTCACAAGTTAATTTGATTAAAATTTTAACTTATTTGCGAAACTCTAAACTGTAGCAGATACAGATAAACATTCTGAAAAAATTTGGAATTGGCTCTAACAGGAAGAAAAAGTAATTGTATTTCCCTAATGAAGCATATTTTTAAATGTCATTACTCATTGAAACCATAGCTTTCAGTCCGTAGCTCTACAAATGTAAACTTTACCAGCTGTCTTTGTCCTTCCTGAAAAGAGAAAAGATACTTTCTATGCCCTTTACCTTTTTAGACATTTAGTTTTTTAGACGATATTTGAATGACTTTAAGTCATCATTCTCTAATGCTCACTGCTTATTCTAAAGCACTCTAGCAGTGTGTGGCATTTTTATTTTCTTTGATCTTTCTGTACCAGATTTTCTTAAAAATTTCCTTCCATTGTGTACATTTCAGATTGCAAATATTATAGACATAACTATTTCTTAAAATGTTAAGATATTTGAAGACCAATACTTTGCTGCATTACTTTCCGCAGCATCTTTCTTGAAAATTGTGCGACAGATATAATTGTTTTTTATGACATACAACAAACATAAGTAAATGCTATATTGTTTCCCCCTTTTAATGTCCAGAAATAAATTCCTAGTTTTCTGCAGTTGGGGCCTTACTACTGCAGAGTCTTTTTAAGGCTGCACAATAAATTCACACCAGAAATGATTTCACTGGCATATAAAACTGATTTACAGCCAAATTCCCACACAATAAAGGAAAGCTGTCAGAAGCTGGTGCTCATAATATAATGCATCCTCTTGCCTCCACATCTCTCCAACTTAAAAAAAAGAGGTTTTCCATCATAATGTTATTTTTGTCTTTTTGTCAGGGTCAAAAGCTGGGCTGGTTTTCACTGGAATGAATGGAAAGTGCTTTGTTTAACACACAATGGTTGCTAGGGCAAACTTCAACAGCAGTGGTTAGCCCAGTTGGAGGTGAAAGCTCACAAGTGAAAGAAGCCTGGCTCTGTAGATGGTCACAAATGATACATTTTGTAGCCCATCTGTGAAACACTCCTCCTAAGTCATAGCTTATATTGTCAGGAAAATGTGAAAGTCTATGGCTACGGTTATTTTCTCAACATGTACACTTCAAAGCAGGAAAGAAAACAGTTCAGAAAATTAATGCAGAGAAATGTTCTACCTGGAGAAGCCAGGAGTTTACACATCACATGCCTGTACTTCTAATTTTTTCTTTAAATCAGTGACAACCTGATCTGCAAAGGCAGCAAAAACTAAAATTGCTAGGAAAATTGTGAGAGAAGGAATCCTGAGCTGTTTAAATACATAAAGCATTTTACAGCATACAGCTGTAGGTAGACTAATTAGTGAATCATAAATCCTATGCTGTCATTTAGCATGAAAATGCATGAATAAATACAAGAAAAAAAATCAACAAACAAGAATTAGAGTATGTGTTATAGTACATGGTAAATCTATGATACATAATTTAGCTGATGAAATATTAAAATTTTACTCAGTATATAAACCACAAGGAATGGTGTTCATAGCTATAAAAAAGCAGGCTTCCACTATTTACAGTTAAGTAATGTTTAAATATTTCCTGAATAACAGATTTTAAGATTATATTACGCATATCATATATATTTCAAATGTCTGATAAACATTAATAACACTCTTTCAGACATGCTAGTGATTTAACTTTACATCTACATTGATAAATACTGATTTATACCTTAACTGTTTTTATGGTCTTTATATTGCAAGGTTGAAACCCAAAACTGCAAGGTCAAAATGTCTAAAAACTTAACTTTAATTTCAACCCATAAACAATTGCTGTTACATAAAGGATATTTGCACAGAGGAGTTTACCTCCCTGCACCCCTTGTCATGGGAGCAGCATCCCCAGCTAATTATATTTACACACGCACACACAAACATACATATATATATATATATATATATATATATACATACACATACACTCACACACACACTAGATTCCTGTCCCAGAGACTCCCCATGCTTTGGAACAGGATTCCAATCTACATTAGGCAGAGCCCCTCACTAACACTCTTCAAGACAAACCTTGACGAGTAGATGGGAAACAGAAAATTTACCCCAGGGACCACTGCAGTGGCTCTTCTGCTGGACAGAGGCACAAAGAACTAATGGCTCTGCTGGACCGAGGCACAGGGAACTAATCTAAGGGGGTGGCGAAAGCCAACACATTCTGACTAGGCTTACAGATGCCCTCGGACAGACAGCCTAGTACTTACCTATATATATATATATATATATATATATATATATATATATATATACACACACACACATATATATATATATATATATATATATATATATAAATATATAAATATATACACACACACACACACAGTAAATACTCAGATACCACAACTTCAGACAGTGTGTATTCCATCTAATTTTGAAATAATCTCACTATTCCAGTGCTATGGTCCATGGAACCAACAATAGGTACCCATTTTTTGACAGACAGTAGGACACAGCATTATAGGCCGAATCACACATTTAGGAAGCAAAAGAAAATCTACTAAATGTGTTTGTGTACTAGGTAAATAACTAAATAATTAGCTAGGTTGTGAAGCAACAAAGTCAGTGTCAGTTAACATTAAATTTGTTCTGACTAGTTATTTTAACCCAGCTTTACATGTATTCATAATTCATGCATTTAGTTTTCCATGAATTCACTTTAATTTAATGGATTTCTTGGAAAATTGTGTGCATATCTCAGCACAAGTCTCTGTATATTATCCTGACTTTTAAACAGTTGGAAAACTCTCATTCCTCAATACCTTAGCCCCATTTACATAGTCTCTTCCTTATTTCGACCTTTAATATCTTATTTTTATAAAATGGATCTTTGCTTTGTTGATTTCACTTGGTTGTTATGGAACAGAGCACATTCAGACCGGGCAGAAGAGCCTTCCATCAAAGTAGAGGGGAAGTTGTCCGTTATTAGACAGGGCACAAGAAAACACCAGTAAAAAGCAGAGAAGGAAAATTTGGAAAGTGAACAGTGAGGCAGCCTGCTTCAACGTCTCTCCCTCTGTTTGAGGATTATGAAGGTAAGAAGATGAAGAACTAATGGCATTGACTGATAAGCAACTTCCTCTGCAGCAGCACCAGGAGCCCAGCACTGCTTAACTTTCAATGCCAATTCCATAAAGGGTAAAAAGGATGCCACAATCTTCTCACACTTCTTGTATTAATGGGTAAAACACAGAGGCAAGGGCAGCAGCCATAGTGGCACTGGGGGCAAATAAACTACTAAAAAAAAAAATAAATTAGATAAGGTCCCCAAAGCAGCTCTATTAAAGCAGTCAGCGAGAGATAGGTCTAAAGAAGAATAGTAGATCCTTGCTTGGGTGTGTGCAGCATTGTTATCAATACCACTGCTGGAATACTGGAAAAGGTATAATAAAGCATCTGACATCTACCTGTATGTCTAGTTGTGGTCACATTACCAAGGCTGTCCATCAAGGCCTGAATCCACAGAGCCAGCAGGATTTAAGAACGATGAAGTCACAGTTAGAGAGACTACTGTAGGGCTTCCACACACAGCCTGATCATACTTTACTGCATAATGTAAGAATCGTCACCAGCATTACTGCAGGCAGTTTTCCCAGCTCTATATTATTTTAGAATTCGGTATAACAGACCACTCCCTTTTAACGTTTGATGTGGTCAAATGAAAGAAAAAAAAAATTTCCCAATTCAGACACTCACCATTTGCAAACTCTGGGAACAGATAAATGTATTTTAATATCCCAACTCCCTAAATTCAAGGTGCAGCAGGTCATACACGACTCACATAATGCAGACTCTAAAAGCAACAGCTCATTCCATCTGGGATTAAAGAGGCTCAACCCAAAAAATACCTCGTATTGCTTAGCAAAGTAAAAGAAAAAAAAGCGACCTCCAACTCACCACTCATTTCTGTGTCAATTTAATGCAGATCTCATTATGCTCCCTGAAAGAGCAAAATAAATAAAATAAAAATGGTTGCATCTACTAAAGCACGTAATGTTTGACCGTTACTGCATAGATTCTTAGGGATCTATAATGTTTGCAACTAAAATTATGTCAATATGGCCTCTCCATTTATAAACATGTATGACTGTCATTCATACATCATCGTTTAACAAAGATGTTAATTGTAAAAAAAAAACAAAAAAAAAACACGAAATGAAAGGAATGGGTGCATTCCAATGCTGTGCATGTATTCATACCATGGTATGGAGAGGGCATTCATCTGATTTTAGATGATGGGCAAAGTGTACATCAATACCCTGATTGGAGAAGGAGCATTCTCCAGCAGGGTATTAATGTACAAGCCATGCCTGGTGAAAAAGTGTCTGCCGCTTCATGACAACTTATCTAGCCGCGATGGAGCTCTGACTCAGGAAACAGAATGGCCGCCATTATTTTATGCTTGCTAAGCAGCATTTTTGCTGTTTAGTGAGTGTAAAATATAAAAAAGAAGACAACAAAAAAGGTACCTGTGTGTGTGAGTGTGTCTGTTTATGTCTGTGTGTGAATGTATGCATGCATGACAGTGAGAGTGAGCAAGCCATTTTACACTTGCTAAGCACTTTTGCTGTTCAGAGTGTAAAATAAAAAAAAGAAAATACAGCGTGTGTGTGAGAGAGCAATCGAGCGAAACAGAAGAGTCTGTATGTTTCTGTCTGCATGTGTGCGTGAATATGTGCATGAAAGCAGAGAAACTGTGTATGTGGGTGTGTGTGTGAAAGAGAGAGAAAGCGACAGTGATGTGCGAGTGAATGCATGTATGTAAGCAGAGGAGACAGAGAGACTGAGAGCAAGTGAGACTAAATGTGTGCATGAAAGCAGAGGAGACAGAGAGATTGAGAGCAAGTGAGACTAAATGTGTGTATGTAAGCAGAGGAGACACAGAGATTGAGAGCAAGTGAGACTAAATGTGTGCATGAAAGCAGCTGGAGACAGAGATTGAGAAAGAGGGTGAGACAGTGAATGTGTGCATGAAAGCAGAGGAGACTGTGTATATGTTGTGTGTGAAAGCAGAAGACACTGTGTGTGTATGTGTATGTGTGTGTGTGTGGGAGAGAGAATGCACTGTATGTAAAATTATTGTTTCACTTGCTTATTTTTTTAAGCACTGTATTATTTTTTATATATATTTGATGTAAAATGCTTCCTCCAACACCATTAACATGTACTACAGCATGTTTGAAACAGTAGGCAGAGGAACTATTTTACATTAAAAATATATAAAACATAATATAGTACTTAAATTAAATAAGCAAGTTAAACACATTTTTACAGAGACCCATTGTCCAAGTACAATAATGCCCACCATGGTGTGCGTTAATGTGTAATTAATGCATGTCCAGGGGTGTAGAGTCCCTCCGCCTGTGGAGCAGGCCTCATAACACCCCTGGGCGGGTGTTAATTACACATTAACACATGCCCCCTGTCAAGCATTACTGCTTGCTTATTCCCCCAACATTCTGCAATCTGGCATAGAACACAGCAGGAAAGAGTGACTATATTGCATTCAAACAAGGCAATTTTAAACAAGTTTTGGTTATAGTGGACTTGATAAAATTCTGTGCTTATTTGCCGCGCATCTTAAAAATAACTTCTGTTGTTTACTCTAAAGTATGACCTCTATAAAAACATGTAGTTTCTAAGTACTTTCTCTTTTGGGCCATTTGTATACATACATTCATGGTTATTGCTATACATTTTTATTAGACAATATTTAAACAGCAATAATTATCTGCAATGCTGTAATTATCGAGATGTCATAACTGGTAGAGAACCTTACACACAGTTCTATACATTCATGAGAAATGTTAGCACATTACTACACTGTACTGGACCTATTTGTAGATAGAGGCAATATGGAATACCCAAGTTGGCTTGCCTTCTTTTTAACACAGCAAGTAATGTAATATAATATAATATAGCATATAATAAATATAAAATGGCTCCTGCTCAACTGATCGACATTACACATGGTTGATCACCATATCAAAGAACAGCGAACATCCAGAATATTTGCCAGCATTTGTGTGTGTGATATTGCAATACAGCACAGGTAGGTAATTTGCCCTTTCCTCAGTCATGCAGTCTCAAAACTAGTATTTATAATTAGCACAGGGTGTGGGGGGCACAGCCTCCACTATATGGGGTACAGGGGGTGCTTTCCTCCCTGCACAAGACATGCTTTTTTTGCATGGATGTCAATATTCTATACTTTCACTGTTCATAGGTAGGTACTAGGCTAGCTGCCCTTGTGAGCCATTTTAAGCCTAGTCAAATTAACCTTTTTGTGCTTGAAATAATCTATCCCATCTGGTTATAGACTGGCCATACTCATCCCATGGTAGATAATTATATACTACCTCTAATGAGAATAACTGGGGTCATATACCAAAGATAACTTGAGGGGACCCATGCATTGGCTAATGCATTTAGAAGCTGCTTCTATTCACAAGTATTATGGGGGAATTCCTGAGGTAAATTTTCCATTTCCCATCCAGAGATCTAAGTTGCCCTTGAATACAGACAAGGATGAACTTTGTTTTATGTGAATGGGGACTCTGTTCCACAGCAAAAGTATCCTCTGAGAGGTGTACCTGTCCCTCCAAACCATTCTGTTGATGTTGCAGAAGTTGTTTAGATCCCTAGACTTAATATTCATGATGCCATTTGACTTGCTGATATGCAGTAAATCCACTAGTAATGGGTTGGAGAATGTTTAGTATGCCACATACAGGTCACCTCTTAGCAGTCTGTAGGATACTGAGTATAGTGACAGGGCTTTGATTCGGTCCACATAAGACATCTTGTTTAGGCATTGTATCCTTTACTAAGGAATCTCTGTGGGCACTCCAGTTGTTGCATATGTCTGGACAGATACAAGCCAATGGGGGGAATTATATTCAATGACTGGCCTAATGAGGGCTGTCTAAAGGGGGGCAGTGACATTCCCAGATCTAGACACAATCCCTTTGTTTATAAGCTGTGCAATATAGAAGGACTTTCTTACAAAGATAGACACATGTGGGCCAAAACTTGGGTCAGTGTCCAAATCAGTCACTCACATCACCCTTTACTTTTCCACCCTTATCTAGGACATGTTCTAGATTTCAGCTACAGTCCTGGGGGCATACCTCTCAACTGTCTAAATTTTCGCAGAATGACCAGATTTTCTCATCTTTCCTTTTTCTTTGCTGACTGTATTGCTTTTCACTTCCTGTTCTGGGCCTTCCTTTTTGCATTTTTTCTGCCTTTTCATTCCCTTTATAATGTCCCCATATTCTGTTGACTGCAAACACTCAAAGCCTCCCCTTTATTTAGCCAACTTCAGTAATCTATACTTCTGTTATTCACATTGATCAGCTCTTTGAAATAAGACTCTGCAGACCCAGTCCTTTGCTCTGGTGTCCCACCCAACATAGACTACTTATAGCGCACATCACAATTAGTCCTCTGCTCTGGTGTCCCACCCAACATAGACTACTTATAGCACATCACAATTAGTCCTCTGCTCTGGTGTCCCACCCAACATAGACTACTTATAGCGCACATCACAATTAGTCCTCTGCTCTGGTGCCCCGCCCAACATAGACTACTTATAGCGCACATCACAATTAGTCCTCTGCTCTGGTGTCCCACCCAACATAGACTACTTATAGCGCACATCACAATTAGTCCTCTGCTCTGGTGTCCCACCCAACATAGACTACTTATAGCGCACATCACAATTAGTCCTCTGCTCTGGTGTTCCACCCAACATAGACTACTAATAGCGCACATCACAATTAGTCCTCTGCTCTGGTGTCCCACCCAACATAGACTACTTATAGCGCACATCACAATTAGTCCTCTGCTGTGGCGCCCTGCCCAACATAGACTACTTATAGCGCACATCACAATTAGTCCTCTGCTCTGGTGTCCCACCCAACATAGACTACTTATAGCGCACATCACAATTAGTCCTCTGCTCTGGTGTCCCACCCAACATAGACTACTTATAGCGCACATCACAATTAGTCTTCTGCTCTGGTGTCCCATCCAACATAGACTACTTATAGCGCACATCACAATTAGTCCTCTGCTCTGGTGTCCCACCCAACATAGACTACTAATAGCGCACATCACAATTAGTCCTCTGCTCTGGTGTCCCACCCAACATAGACTACTTATAGCGCACATCACAATTAGTCCTCTGCTCTGGTGTCCCACCCAACATAGACTACTTATAGCGCACATCACAATTAGTCCTCTGCTGTGGCGCCCTGCCCAACATAGACTACTTATAGCGCACATCACAATTAGTCCTCTACTGTGGTGCCCTGCCCAACATAGGCTACTAATAGTGTACATCACAATTAGTCCTCTGATCTGGTAGTGCACATCACAATTATTCTTCTGCTGGGGTGAACTGCCCATCATAGACTACTAGTAGTGTACATCACAATTAGTCTTCTGCTCTGGTGCCCCTCTCAACATAGACTGCTAATAGTGTACATCATGATTCTGAGGCAACTGCTGCCAGGGATTCCTCTACCTCTAATTCAGTCATGCAGTCTTTGTTGAAAGCCATTCCCACTCTATTCTCCTACCGGGTCTATATTAGAACACTAAACATTCAAAATGTCAAGTGTTTTAATATCAAACCCTAGCAATCGAAAATACAAAACACGAACATTCGGAACAGCAAATTTTTTCCTAGGGGAAAAATTTGCTGTTCCAAAACACACATACACAACACAAGCACACCAAACAAACAGCAATCCAGACACATACACCTAAACTCTTACACCTAACCCTACACTTAACTATACATACACCACTAACTATCCACTTACCTTAACCCAAACCCTAACCCTAAGGTCTGTCACTATCGCACAGTCACCTCAACCGTGCCCTAACCCTAACTCACCTAACCTGCCCTAACCCACACGTCCACACAATCGCACACTTATCTGATCCGTGCCCTAACCTTAACTCACCTAACCCGCCCTAACCCACACGTTCACACAATCGCACACTTACCTGAACCCGACCCGTAACTTTCCACCAGAGCGCTGAAAATACCGAAGCAACAGAAACAGACAACCAAATTCTTTCCCTAGGAAAGAATTCGGTTTCCTGTTACTTCGATATTTTCAGCATTCGCTGAAAACGGGTCGATATTAGAACACTCGACATTTCAAATGTTCGGTGTTCTAATATAGACCCCCTCCTACCAATGCATATATCATACTCTCACAATTTTCAAGCCAAGCTTGATTCACAGTCGCCACTATTACATTTTCTGAACTTACATTCAACACTGGTTTGATTCTCAGCTAGAGCGTCTTCTGCGTGGAGACATGCGTGAATGGGCGTACCTTTGTTGAAAGTTGTGCATCAGGGCTGGTAACTCGGCATGTAAAAATCAAATACCAATCGTTAGCGGACCGGAGTTCTGCTGTGGCGACCCCTAACCGGGAAAAGCCGAAAGAAGACTACTACAGTCAAACTGGTATCTCTTATTCCATCCACTGCAAATTCAAATCCCACATAACTATGGCACGTACTTTTACATTGCACCCTTTAATCTTGTCTATGTTTTTTCAATGTCTCCCTTCACTATATCTTAAGTATATAATGTTCACCCAAAGATATTCTGTATTTATTTTATTTTATTAACATTTGTTTACCAGGAAATCCGATTTGGAACAAGCCAATTTTCAGCAAAGGCCCAGGGAGAAACGCTCCAGGCACATGTCTTTGTAAGGTGGGAGGAAACCCACACAAATACAGGGAGGACATGCAGACTCTGCAAATAAGGCACCGCAGCCGAGAATTGAACTGGAGTCCTCTTGCTGTGAGGCGGCAACACTAAGCTCTGCACCACTGCGCCATGGTGCTACTAATCCAGTTTGATCACTAGCATGCCCGTTTCTTCCCCTTCTCCCCCTTACCACCTCTAATGTACAGTTTATCCCCTATTGTACGTACTGCTACTGTACGCTTATCTCCTATGTACATATAGTGCTACTGTACACTATTTCCTACATACACATATTGCTACTGTACACTCAATTCCTTAGGTACATATACAGCTACTGTACACTCAGTCCCTTAGGTACACATACTGCTATTGTACAGTCAGCCCCTATGCACATATACTGCTACAGTACACTTTATCCACTATCTACGTATACTGCTACTGTTCCTGCTTCTCCATCCCATATTTCCAGTAAACTGGCTCATTTTATTGCCTGCCCAAGACCGCCCATTGAACAAATCAACTCATATTGCATCTGTCATGCCTTATTCCATTTTTGCTTCCATTTCATCATGTTATTTCCGAGGCTATGTATATTACACAACACAATTCATCTATCCTTAGCCTTATTCCCGCCCTCTCTCTGCTGCACTGCCATTATATTTTCCACCATGGCGCTCAAACATTGCAAATTTGCAGAATGCCACTAATTTTGCCTCATATTTTTGCAACATCCTATGAATTTATGATTTTCTGATAAATCACTGACTATTACAGTGAGTCAATAATGTCAGACATTACAGTTTCACGTCTCTTACTGCTCGGAAAATGCACCTGATGCAAAGCATGTTGTTCAATTAACCTTTTAACTGAATTAGAGTAACAACTAAATATTATTCCTGACTTTGGGCCTTTGTTCTCTCCTTATTTTTGGCTGTGTTCAGATTTTTTGAGTAAACCATTTGACAGCTCTGTTATGAAGCATTCCCACACCTACTACCATAGTTTATATATACCTTGCTTCTGACGCACTGTTCTCTTCTTTCCATGTATTGCTGTACCTTTACATATATATTTTTAAATCCCTTCCCTAATATTGAGGTTTGTGTAGTCTCCTGCTAAATGGACTCTGTCTTTCCTACAGCACCACAACTCTAGCTTGATCATGCACTATATAAACTGATCCTGCTCATCCAATGAAGTGTGACTATCACTCACAGTGAAACCAACGACAAAAACTGTAGAAACCAGATAACCACAAACACCTCTGTACTCACACACACCAGAATAACTTAAAACTCACATTTTATTAAAGGGTCTTAATGTGCTGCTGTTTGCTCATTTGTATGGCTGCTCAATATAATTAGATGTAAATATATTAGACATCCAAACATACATACACACACACATGCATAGAGAAAGACAATATGTGGAACAAGTGACATTTGTCAAATTGATGTTATGTTGACATGCTTACTGTCAATCCAATGACAAAATGCAAATTGTTGGCACCCGTTGCATACACCATGATTACTCCTCAGAACATGCTATAGTAAAATAGTATTTTTTGCAAGGGGGCAAGCTGGCTGCACCCCCCCCCCCAATTATATATATATATATATTAACTCTGGCATTGTACAACCCCCAGGGAAGGGGTCATATTCTCCCTCCACAGGGATCATCCTTTATTACACAATCATTGATCTAATTTTTTTTTTTTTTTTTTTTAGAGTTTATCCATTTGATCCAAGTACATTTGAACAAAATTCATTTGGTCTAAATCTACTTGGTGAAATTTTGGATTTTAAGGACTACATTGATGCTCATTTCATAGAGTGATCCTTTTTTGACAATGTGCATTTATTTTTGTGATATAAGTTTAAGTGATTCTCTTACACAGCTATAAGCATGCTGAAATGTTGGTGTTCTTTGCAAGACTGCACATAGCCGGTTATGGGAGTTAGCTGTTTTCTCCACTGTTGTGTGATCTTGAAGTTGGAATATATAGCAAGTGGGTGGTATGGCAGTCACAGAGGTGCTTGTCCTTGCTAAAACACTGCTCTGTTTTGTTTTTCAATGTTTGTCATTCCACAAAACACTTTTGTTTTGAGATTTTGTGTTTTAGATTAAATAGTTCTGAATGCATTGAGTTTAGATACATCAATACTGTCCCTAAATATTTGTCTGTGCAAGTAAACACAGACAAACAGGCAGATACAGGTTAAACCTTAAAAATACTGGGCTATTATTTTTGTATAAAAATCAATATAGCACAAATATATACAGCAGCAGAAAATATGCATTCAAGTTACAGCACAGTGAAGTTCCTTATAGTAAAAGCAGTTGGCACAGAGGGTCAATTCCCTCAACACTAATTTGCCAACTGTCTGTCCTTGAGCAAGTCACTTATCTAGAAACTTGCTCCAGGGTTGCCCTGAAAAGCAACTGTGTCCAGTGGCACTACCTAGTTAAAAAATGGGTAATATCATTATTTCCTGTTCAGGGAACTGGTAGATGCAAGTCCCATGTCTTGTAAACTCAAAAGAAATGTCAAGCAATGTTTTAACATATTTTTGACAGCTATCAAAATATCTGGCAAATGCTGCCATTTGACAGCTATTTTGGCAATTATTAAAATAGCAGTTAGAAAATAAATGTATTAGCCAGCAGTTTCCACATTGATAAAAAATGCATAAATAAAACATTTGTTAGAATCTTTCTGTTCCAAATAAATGTTATGGGGAGTGTCACAACTTCGTTATGACTCCATGTGACTGCTCCAGTCATAGTACTGCAAGTTGAATATAGTGCTAATTACCACAAAAAATGCTACATTTTCAACCTCTGTTCTCTCCAACAGATACAAAAAGCAGAACATTACAGAGTAAGACCACACAGAAAAGTAATACACTGCTAAATGTTGTTTTATTCTCAGGTTGCTTCTCTTGATATAAAGTGCAATGCAAAATATCACAGCTCAGCTAGGACTCCAACAAATGGAAAATTACAAGTAAAAAACAAAAACATTAAGCTGCAGTTTTAGCATTGACAAGTAATATGTAAATAAACACACTTCTATAGTGTGTGCTTGGTTATGCAATGCCTCCATTACTAATGCTCAGACCTCCCTTCTATCACTGATCTAGTCGGAGAACAGCAAGGATATAGTACTATGTTGCTACTGTGTCTGATAAAATTTGAAGTAGAATGTGACAACTGCGGTCAGAAATTAACTACTGTGCTAAATGTTGCCTCCTAAAACTAGTTTAAACATGAAAACACATAAGCACATATACAAATGTGTACAGCACAGAGTTGCATGCAGATGTGCACACACCAAACTCAAAGATAACCACAGACATACAAAACATGCAAACCAAGAATCACAAAAACACAGAGCTACAAACTCAAAGCTATATATACACACATCAAAATGCATGTAGACATACTCAATATTTACACAAGTACGCAACTCACAGACAAACAAAACTACATACTAATGCATTTCTACAACCATTTGAATATATTCACTATTATGTAGTCATTTCAGTGTATAATATGTGAAATACTCCACTACAAATAAAGCAAAGGAACTATTTCTTCTAAAGGGAACAAGAAATAAAATTACACCTTAAAATAAAAAATCCACCAATAATCAAACTTAAAAGACCATTTTATAACCACACAAATGCCCTCCAGGGTGGTATTACAGGGATACCTACCCATTCTGCCATTATCACTGACTGTCTGTCCTGAATGGTTAAAGATAACTGGTCATTCCTAAGAATTTTGCCATTATTACTGCATAATGCCCAGGAACAAATTAGGACAGTCCGCAAGAGACTATCTCTGCAGTCAAATGACGATAATATGAAGCTCTTTATCATCTTCATAACTCTATCAAGAATCTAGTGGATACAAATTCCACTCTGACAGCGGTCAAAATTATTAACTAACATTGCACTTCACATTTTTTGGCACCTGTCAAAAGATCTGACATCATCTAACAGCTAATATGACAGCACCAGAAAGATCTATTAAGCCACAAACCTATTATTCATCAGTTGAATTGTTTTCAAGCAATATGTCACTAAAACATTTTTTTAGTGTCTTCTCTAAAGTACATTGACAGTTGTCAAAATTTTACTAAGGCCACCATCACAACTTCAATTAAACAGGTTGGACACAAAAGTTATATTAGGAAAGCACTAAATTTTCAAGGGCTTTTCTAAGTGAAACAGTACGTTACAGTTCAACACCACATGAAAAACGAGTGTACCGCTAAATGCTGCTTTAAAGAATCATTTAAAATCCTGTATGCTATGTCCCATTAGTAAAGGTTTAACAGAGTCAAACCTATACCTGGAATCCCATCTCTCTCAGCGAATACAGTTTTGGTACAAAATATGAGTAAGCAGGAGTTTCAGATGTTCCAGTCTAAATCAAGTTTCAACGATTGGCTAAGCTTCTGGTGTCATTCAAAGGGGATCCAGTGTCTGTCCGCTTGGGACAACATGCTCGACAAGCCACGTTGCTTCGCAAGAGATGGCTTGCACCTGTCACCCCTAGGCTTTTGAATACTGCCCAAGGCTCTTGCTGCCCCCATAGTGCCTTTTTTAGGCAAGGTTCAAAAGTCAAACTCACCTCCATAAACAGTACAACTAAAAAAATGAGGGTTATGCTACTCTACGCCAGGAGTTTAAATCTCAAAATGCGTGCGCTCTAAACACTCCTCAGTATGGAGAACATCGACATCTATGCAGTAACTAAAACCTGGTTCAAGGCTGCAGAGAGCACTCCAGCACTACCGGGCTACAACTCGTACCACACATTTTGGCCACAGAACACGGACCAAAACACAAAAGGAGGGGGTGTATCCATATTCATCAAGGATACCTACACCTCCAGGTTAGTGGCACAGCATGATACCTCTGAGATCATCCATGTGCAACTAACAGCATGCAAATCTGCAATACAAATTGTGGCCTGCTACAGATCACCCTCCATGACCATGGACCACCACTTTGCCTTTCTGGAGACACTGGAAAACACGAAGGTCCTACCGAACACCCTGATATTGGGCGATTTCAATTACCTTACCATTAACTGGGAAAACTACTTGAGTACAAACTCCCAGGCTCAGCACTTCCTGGAATTTATCAACTCAAATGCCCTGGATCAGCTGGTAAACTCCCCTACCAGAGGTGAAAACATACTGGACCTGGTCATCACCAACATGGGCGACAGGTGTTCCACACCAGAGGTCAACCTGTCAGTGGTTAGATCAGACCATAAACTAATCACTCTGGATGTCCACACCCCACCACCACCCCCAACCAAGGAAACCACAGTG
Source organism: Protopterus annectens (assembly GCF_019279795.1). Classification (NCBI taxonomy): domain Eukaryota; kingdom Metazoa; phylum Chordata; order Ceratodontiformes; family Protopteridae; genus Protopterus; species Protopterus annectens. The sequence goes on from NC_056743.1 coordinate 200,090,286, forward strand.
AAAAACTTTTCTAAAGCAAACTTCACCTTACTTAAGACAGAGGTGGTAAGTTTCACAGCCCCCACGCTAAAGGATAAAGCTGCCCAAGATGCAGAATCCTTTATAAATGCACTCTATGAGCACCTACAAGGATGCATGGATCGTGCCATCCCTAGCAAAACCAAGACTCACTCCCCTAAGAGAAGCAAACCAGTCTGGTGGACCCCAGCCATAAACAGGTTATACAATAAAAGGAGGAAACTTGTTCAGAAAAAAAGCAAACCCCAAGAAGGAAAAACATCCCTGATCAGTATCAGTAAGAAACTAAGGTCCCTCATAAAATCATCTAAGGCTAACTTCGAAAGAAAAATAGCCAAGGATTCGAAAGATAATCACAAAGCCTTCTTTAGCTATGTCAAGAAACTAAGTGGCAACTCGCAGATATGCTCTGAGCTAGTGCAAAACAGCACAAAATATACTGAACCTACTGATATTGCCAACATCCTGGCAGATAGATTCAGTGCAAACTTCACCCCCCTCTCACCTTCAAAAGGGCCCACAACAATACCAGAAAAGTGTAGTGTCCCAGAAATCACAGACACACAAGTGAAAACAGCCCTTTCAAAAGCCAAAAATACATCATCAATGGGGCCAGATGGTGTCCCAGGATGCATCTTGCACAAACTACAGAATGAACTAATCCCCCACCTAAACACGCTGTCCAACCTCAGCCTCTCCACAGGCATCATGCCCATAGAATGTTGCACAGCAATGGTTAATCTGCTCCACAAAGGAGGGGCCACAACTGACACTGGTAACTATTGTCCCATAAGCCTAACTAGCCTGATCTGCAAAGCTATTGAGCACATCATCATGGAACTCATTAACAAAAACATTGGGAACCTCCAAACACTTGACCCGACCCAGTTCAGCTTTATTAAGGGCAGATCATGCCTACTAAACCTGGTTGACTTCTTTGAGACAGTCACCAAGGCCATAGACGAGGGAAAGGTGGTTCACACAGCCTACCTTGACCTCGCCAAGGTGTTCGAAACATTCCTCACTCAGGTATTATAGAAAAACTCACCAGCCTGAACATAAACCCCAAAGTCACAGGATGGGTTGCCAACTTGCTTACAGACAGAACTCATGCGGTAAGAATAGCAAGCTCCAAGTCTGACTCTAAACCAGTCACAAGTGGTGTCCTGCAAGGCTCAGTCCTGGGACCCCTACTGTTCGGCATATACTTCTCAGAAGTACAGGCAAACACAGGACAACTATGGCTAATCAAGTTCGCAGATGGCTGCAAACTGGGAGCCATAATCGACTCTCCGGCTGACACGGATATCCTCCAAAAAGGCCTTACTGAGATGGACACCTGGTGTCAAAGTCATGGCCTCGAGGTAATGCCAAAATATGCATAGACATTCCATTTGGGAAAAACAAAACACCCACGAATTACCACATAGGTGGCAGTCCCCTTAATACAGAAGAGGTAATAAGAGATCTGGGACCCAGGTAGATAGTAATCTCTCCTTTGACAATCATATTGCTAACATAGTTAGGAAATCCTTTTATGTGGCCCATCTAATTACTAAAGGGTTCGCATCTAGAAATAAAGGTATAGTACACCCTTCTACTTGTCACTCATCAGACCCATCATAGAGTACAATGCCCCATTTGGGATGTACCTCACAAAACACTTCCAACAGCTGGAAAGACCACAAAAGTACCTCACCAAGAGGATTACTGGCTTCAAACGTATGTCCTATACAGACTGACTGAAAAAACTCCGGCTGTACTCAGTGGCATATCGCTTACTCAGAGGTGATCTCTGCCTGACTTACAAAGCCATGTCCAACTCAGAATTGATGGACATGCTCTACCTAAAGAAATCCAAGTCACTGCGAGCCACGCACTCTAGTGAGCTAAACCTCACCACAACAATAATTAGAACATGCTGGAGGGATAGATTCCTGTCACAGAGACTCCCCATGCTTTGGAACAAAATTCCTAACTACATTAGGCAGAGCCCCTCACTAACATTCTTCAAGAGAAACCTTGACAAGTGGATGGGTAACAGAAAATACACCCCTGGGATCACTTCATTGGCTTTACTTGACAGAGGCTCAGTTAAATAATCAATGGGGTGGCGAAAGCTGACACACTCTGGCTAGACTTATAAATGCCCTCGGGCAGATAGCCTAGTACCTACCTATAAATGTAAATAACCCTGTGTGCATCTGTTTGTGTATCTAACTTCTCTATTGCTATAAAATGCAATACAAAATGGCACAGCTCGCTTGTACCCCCTCTACTCATGTTGTAACTTTTCAAGTACATCAGGGGTACAACCATATATTGCATCTGGTTCTGATACTGTGCAAAGAAGAATGTGACAACACTAAGTAGAAAAGTAATAAGTGCCAAATGTTGCCATCTTGAGTTAAACATGGTCACCGACAAACACACAAAAACACACCTATACACAGAGCCACACAAACTCACCAACAGATGCACACATGCATACATATGCAAACACAAACCCACAAGAGACTATCAAACAAAGATGCACTGATGAACAAACCTGCACAGACACATGAAAATCAACAATCATTTACACACATTCACTATCTAGCAATTTCTGAAAATAAAATGCAAAATATTTCACTATAAATACACAGAACATTTTTGTTTCTAAAAATCACCAAAAACTCAGAAAAATATCCTTTAAAACATAAAAAATTCAACTAAAGAAACAGGTAGCAGTTTAATTTTCAGACAGGCTAGACATTATAAAGAAACAAAAGACCTTCTGTGCCCAGTCTATTACCCTAAAATGCTTACTAGGTTAGACATTATTCTATACATATTGTTTGGCATGGTCACCAATTCAAGAATTCATGCAGAGCAAACAAGTTTCCCTTGGCCCACTGAGTTGTGTAACAAAGTGAGTCTTCTGACAGTACATGGCTGATATACTCTAGAAACAGTCCCAAAATTTCCATGTGTGGTTTCATTATAGAGGTGATTGATAGAATTTCCAGACAGAAGACGTACAAAAAGACTGAGAGAAATTAGAGGAAAGAAGAATATTAAATTATTAATATACAAGAAAAACTGTCAATAGCTTCAAAAGCAAATGTGTGTTCACAAATGCAACAGATTCATGAAAAACATTACACAGACCAAGAAACTTTGGACCATTTGGAAAAAGAAGCAACTAAGTGCAAGAATATTAAGAACAAACTCTAGAGATTTTTTAAAATGTATAAAAAAAGAAATATGGACATGGGAAAGAGATATGACATGGTGCAAAATGTATGCAAAGGAGAAAGCCAAATTAATCTATACAAAAAAGCAGCCACGGAGATATTCAAAGAGAAATTCAGGCAAAGGCACCCAGATATGGAAAATTTCAGAACACAAAAAATAAGTTCACAAAGGAGGAACATAGAACAGAATATTAGTAAAGTAGAAGTTAAAAAAATAGAAGCTGAAGTTATGGAATACCAAAGAAGTGCAGAATTTAGTGTAGAAAGTCCAACACAGTTTATATCACCATATGATGGAACAAGTTCCCCAAGTAATGAGGAACAGGAGACATCTGAAGAAGAAATACGAACCTGTGAAAGAGATCCAATATGTTGCAATATTTGTGCAAAAGAGAAAGCAAAACTAATCAATACAAAAAGAGCAGCAACAGAGGTATTTAAAGAGAAATACAGGCAAAGGCATCTGAAATGTAAAATTTTACAATACAAAAAATAATAAAACAAAGAGGGAAAGTAGAAAAGAGAATTAGTAATGGAGAAGTTAAAGAAACAGAGGTTACAGATTAACTGCAAAGTGAAGGACTTATTGTAGAAAATTTAACTCTGATAATACAACAGCAGGATAGAATAATGGAGCCCCAAATTAATGAGAAACCAGTGCAGCAGGAAACATCTGATCAGGTATCATATAAAGGTACTTTGGAACCTTCAGTAGAAAACCAGTACAAAAGTTCAGTTGGAGTTGCACAGCAAGGGAAGGAACATGAACATTTGGCAACTCTGATGCAGTCAATGTGTGGAGTGACAGACCAGTGATTTCCCACATTAAAGAGCAACTGATGACATAGGATGATGCTCTGGAACTTTCTGTAGAATGCCCATAGGAAATGGAGAACAAAGAATGTGCCCTCAGTTTAGAATTAAATGATCTAAGTGAAGAGTTGCTTGATTTAATAGAGATGGATAGACATTATGATCAAGTAAAGAAATAGACTACAGAAAGTAATCAGGACTGTTCATAGAAATTAATACGATACAACAGAAGTAAATAGGATATATTACTGTGCAGCTAAGTTAATGAAAGATAAAGTTTTGCCACCAAAACATGGGGTAGTAAAAGAAAGGAAGGGGAGCAATCAAATGCCATCACAGAAGTATCAAGTAGAGAAAACTATAAAGCAATTAAGACAAGAAGTATCACCGTTAGAGGAGTATAGAACAAGGAACAGATCAATAAAAATACTTGGAAAGATAGATTGGATAAAAGAAATGTGCAGTATCAGAACAGATCAGGATCTATTGCAAACAATCTAAAGATATCAACACAAGCAGAAAAACTTAGAAGATATGCAGATAAACATAAAGGAAAAAAACAAAATAAGCAACTGATGACCCAGAGAAAAATGTTTTATACAAAACTGGGAAAAACTAACACCAAAAACAGAATACATACATACATTTTGGAAAAATATCTATGAATATGCTGTGGAACATAAAAATACTGAATGGATAGAAGTAGCAAAAGAATAAGTTGTTCAAAAGTACAGGATATAAAATGGAATTAAGTAACGGCCAGAGAATTCGAAATAAAATGAAGAAAAGATCCTAAGTGGAAAACCCTAGGCCCAGATGCAGTACCCAACTTCTGGCTAAAAGTTAACATCTTTACATGAAGATTTAGCCATGAATAAGAACTATTTATATGCAACAAGAAAAACAACACTACTAAAGAGCAAACATGCAAGCTAGCCTAAAAGTTATAGGCCGATAACTTGCCTTCCGATGTACAAACTATTCACTGTAATTGCTACTGACGGTTTACAGTTACTTAGAATAAAACTCAATCATGGTAATAGAACAAAAGGGTAACAAAAGAATGTTATATAGAACAAAGGGACATTTGTTGTTAAAGTCATAATGGAGAACTGCAAAGAATCTAAGTATGGCATGGATAGACTACAAAAAACATTTGCCAGTATCCTACATTCATGGATAAAAGAGTGCTTAAAATGTATAAGATATACCCTGCAATGACTGATTACATTAGAGTGACCATGAAACAGTGGCAAACCACTTTGCAGTTAAGCCATGATAAAGGAAAAATTATTCCAAGGATAAAAATTCAAAGGGGGATATTCCAGGGTGATTATTACCACTGCTCTTATGTCTTGCCCTTAACCCATTATGCAGTCTACTTAACAGATTAAGTCATGACTACTCTTTGGCAGAAAGCAACAAAATGTAAAGACTTTTCTTTTTGTGGATGATTTAAAACTGTATACTTCATCAGATGAGGAACTGAAAGCACAACTGCAACTGGTCAAAATTTTATCAGATGATACAAGAATATCATTTGGTCTTGATAAATGTGCAAAAGCAAGTTTTAAAGCAGGAAAGCTGCAACACCAAGAAAACAAATTTGGGACAGGAATGTGATATAAAAGCTTGAGCAAGAGGGGGTAATATAAATATTTGTGAATTGATGAACTATCAACAATAAAATATGAGCAAATGTGAACAAAACTTAGTAAGGAATATTTAAGAAGACTAAAATTAATACTGAAAACAGCTCTGACATCTAGAAACAAAGTCCAAGCTATAAACCAATTTGCTCTTCCTGTCCTAACTTGCAGTTTTGGAGTGATTGGCTAGCCCCATAAGATACTGGATCAGCTGGACAAGAAAACAGGAAAATGTGTCATGTTTATCAAATGATTTAAAAAAAAATATCAGCATATACCAAGATTATATATTCCCCCATTTTAAAGTGCGGTGTATGGGCTTCCACGAAATTGACTACATCTAGAGATCTGCAATCATAGGACTGCATACATATCTTCTGACCTCAAGAATGAAATGTAGTGAAAGTGTTGTAACATGAGGAGAATAACTCTAAGATGACTTCTCCGATTAGTTTTAGCAGAAGCATGTCTGTATCAAGCGGGAAAGGAAATCAAATAAAGAATATGAGGTGAAAAATGCAAAAATATAGTTCCAAGTACAGAAAACTCTTCAAACAACTTTAGGTTGATTAAGATCAAATGAAGGAATGGTTAAGAAGAGTGAATTTAAACCAAAAGATGAAAGACACTGGTGCCCCAAGAGAGTAGACTACATACATGTTGTTTACAAAGTCCATTGAACAAATGGGAGAAACAGAAATGTAGATTTTGTAAAACAGAATTGGAAACTATCACATCTTGTTGCTGGGTGTGATACACTCATGGCAGGAGGACTGTACTGCGAAAGGCATAATAATGTGGCAAGACTGTTGCACTGGGGATTGTGCAAACATTATAATAGTCAAGTAGCTGAAAACCATTGGAAACATGAGCCACAAAGCATTATAGAAAATAAGTATATATCACATGGTATCATCCATTACTAACAGTTCAAAAAATAGGTGCAAGAAAACCAGATATAATAATCCATGAAAAAAACGACTAATGTAGCTTTGATCTTTGAAATTGCTACACCCAGTGACTATAGTATCTTATGTACAGAAAGACACAAAGTCCCAGAATAGCAGAATTTACAGGCAGAAACTAGGGCAGTATGGAAGGAGGATACCCCAGGCAGTTCCAATAGTAGTCGGAACAATGGGTCTTATAAAAAAGAATTTACAGTCAGATATGGATATGTTACCAATGCATATAACTCCACATGCATTTGAAGAGAAGTCAGTTCTGTGCACATTGCAGGTGCTGCAAAGAGCACTTCTGGCTAATACCAAAGGTTAAAAAAAATAGTAATTTCATAAGCTTTAATCATCCTGTGGCTTAGGATTGGGATCTATTCATGGCATAGTATTAAAACCCAAAACACTTTGAGAAATTAAAGAATATGAAAATTCTCATATATTACACTGCACTATTTTGTTTTAGAGAACAAATGTCATAACCTTAGGGTAAATTCAAGCAGGGCACTCTGCACACTACTATGTTTGCCATGAGGCTTAAATAATATAGTAAGAAATCCCCCAATCTAAGCAACTGTGCTGTTGTGCACATTTACCTGAAATCAGTTGTGACAGTGATGTCCCCATCTGAAGTTTTTATATTAGGAATGCACAGTGCAGGCAGGGCTGCTTTGTCATGTGATCTGTGTCATTACAGAGGTTCAGTGACATCACACTCCAGTCTAACTGGGTATATACTCTAATGCCACTGAGAGCGAAAGGTGCCTCATTATTTTAAAGATTTGATGGCATCATTCCCTGTCTATTCCCTGTTAAGCCAAACTCTTTGCTTATACAGACAGAAACCATCTTAGGAGTTCATATTTCAGATGACTGCAAACTGAGCGCCATAGTGGAAAGTGCATCGGACACGGATATCCTTCAGAAGGGACTCACAGAAACAGATAGCTGGTGCCAGAGCCATGGCCTGAAGTTAAACGCCAAAAAATGTCTAGTTATACCCTTCGTGAAAACCAAGGTAACCCCAAGCTACCATATAGGTGGCAATCCACAAAGAACAGAAGATGTTATCAGGGACCTTGGGACCCAGGTTGACAGTGGCCTTTCTTTTGACACTCACATTGCTAAAGTAGTTAGAAAGACCTTCTACATTGCCCACCTGATCATGAAGGGATTCACATCCAGATCTAGTGAGGTCATTGTTCCCCTGTACTCTTCACTTATCAGACCAATGATCGAGTACAATGCCCCATTCGGGATGTATCTCGCCCGACATCTGCAGCAATTGGAGAGACCCCAAAAGTTCCTCACCAAAAGGATAAAGGGACTCCAAAACCTGTCATATGCTGCCAGATTGAAGAAACTCCAGCTCTATTCAGTCGCATACCATCTGCTCAGAGGTGACATGTGCCTGACATACAAGGCCATGTCCTACCCGGAATTAATGGACATGCTCCACCTCAAAAAATCCAAATCCACCAAAACCACTAGAGCAAGCGACTTAAACCTTAGCACGGATATAAATAGGACGTGCTGGAGGGATAGATTTATCACTCAGAGACTCCCTATGCTGTGGAATAAAATCCCGGTCCATGTGAGGCAGAGCACCTCGCTGGCTCTGTTCAAGAGAAATCTTGACCTGTGGATGGGAGATCATAGGTTTACCCCGGGAATCATCTCTGTGTCACTGCTGGACAGAGGCACAACAAACTAATGGGCACAGTATTTTTTTCATATAAGGGGTGGCGTAAGCCACAAAAATTTGGGCTAGGCTTATAAATGCCTTAGGGCAGATAGCCTAGTATAAACCTATGAACCTATATGGGTATCTTGTCAATTCATGTACTTTTTGAAATATCTAATCAGCAGCAGCATGTTCTCATATTCCTACCAATCACTTTATAGTTTATAAACATTAATAGAAAAGATGTAGGATATTCAACATGCACTTACTAGTAAAATGCATAAGAAGCCATTTCCTACCTTTAATTTTAATTGCTGACCATATTATTCCCTAAAGTTGGTGTTTTTTTTTTAGTTCAGTTTCAAAAAATAAATAAATAAAAGATGCTGGAAACACAGCAAGTTGTTTAGTTCAGTCCTAAGTATATAAAATCTGCTTCAACTTTCAATTCTGCACAATTTATTATTAAACTGATTTTCAGACTATTTTTACTACAATGTCCTGAGATTTTAACAGCTATTTTCAAACACTGAAAACATTAAAGCTAACAATAGAAGACCATCTGTATAAGCTAATGCTGGGCTATTTCTTTTCTGGTATTGTGATATCGCACTTGTCATTTTGTCAACCCTGCCGCTCCCATTCCTAATTGGGACCCAATCAGTATATTCAGCATCTTTTTTCACTCTTACTTTAAACAAATTCTTTGAATATAATTCACTGTCCATTTTTATTTTACATGAATAACATTTTGCTTGCATTATTTCACATAATGTCAGTACTTCAAAATCAAAGGCAGCTTGTAGTTCAAGAAATGTGTTTTCTTAAACTGTTCTAATACTACATAACATTATTGTTGGGCTGATTTGTCTTTTAAATATATAAATAAATATTCTTATGGACCTGGTCATCTAATATCACTTTGTAGTCTTCCTAGAATTATTGACAAACATTTTTAGAAAATAATCCAATATATTTGTCCAGTGGTCCTGGCTTCAGTCCTTTCAGTCACCTTTTTTGAAGATAGTAGTATAATGCCTTGTCAGCAGGTATCTAGAATTCTTCTAAATGTACAGCTTTAGTGTTTTCACCTACTTAAATTTATATATACTGTATAATTTGTATACCAGTCTGGCTGAGTCTGAAGCTTTATTTTTCACATTCTTAATGCATTCTATACCTTCTTGTTTTGAGAACTTACCTTGTAGTTTCAATTTTCATCTTTCTAAATGAACCTTTTTTCTTCTTACATCATATATTCTTAGGTATGGCCTCATTACATTTCCATTTTTTTTGTTGTTGATTAAATCAACAGGGGTAGTTTTCTCTCTTTATCCTCTAGCCACCTGTTTCTAAAATACTCAATTGTCATTCAAATGAAATGATATTAATGCGAACACCTAATATCATTAACAAAAAATGGCTATTTATTTGCATTAATTAGTTTCTCGCATTTCTTTTATGTATAACTTTAAATTTTTGCTATTATCTTTCTTTATACTGTTATACCTGTTTTATTTCATTATATTCGTTATCAAACCAGTTTCTCTAAATAGCATACCCTTGTATTTTATCTTTCTGTTCTCTAATATTTCCTTGCATATTTCCTCATTATTAAAATTCACATTCTGGTTTCCATCACTACTATATTTAATGTACATTTTTTTATCATCACAACGTTTTTTTATTTTAAGAAATATTTGAGGGCCAAAATGTTTCTTGCACTCATTTCTTTCATTACTAATTTATATTGCTGCCTATTTATATTTCCTGTTCAACTTCTCACTCTATTTCTAATTATATATCTCATTTAGCATGTCACATGTTTCTTTTTCTACTATTGCATAGTCTGCTATTAAATAGCTTTGTCTAAGCTATATGTTAATTCATTATTCAGGATAGCACTTCTATTTAAAATTGCCAAGTTTTACATTTTTAACCAGTTTTAATAATTAATACATACTTATTAATTCTCACCTCTGCTGAATCTCTTATTTTCTTTATATAGGCTATGTATCTTTCATAGACTAACAGTCCTAGTCTCCCATATCAATATATATATATATATATATATATGTATTCTTCATAACAGACCTTGTCCTATTATTTTAACTTATTCTTCCCTTATCTCATTAACTTCTACTGAATGAATATACACATTTAAACATTTTAGCTTCTGACTTTTTTTGGTTAATTCCATCAAAATGTATAGAGGTATACTTACCTGCTTTAAATAAATAGCCTTATTGATAATTACACATACTAAGCTACAAACTGCATGACTACATTGTTTACATCGTTAAAAATCATATGTTATCTCCTTCTGGTCAACTAATCTAAGTTTCCAGGAGAATAACTGTATAAAATAGTATAACATACTTTACACAGCTTTTATCCTTCAGTTTATTTTTCAGTCCTGCGTTATTCTAAAATGGAATTCTGAAAGCTCCACCCTGCTTTGTATCACACCCTTCTCTTAGTCAGATGTTCATTATCCCAGTACATAATATATACCCACCCATATCATCAAAATGTCTTACATTTGACTTCAATTCTTTATTTAAACTACACACAACAAATCTGTGTTGTGTGCTCTTCCAGTCCATATAACATCTGCTATCCCGATGTATGTTTGTAATAATGATTTAAACAGGAATTTTAAGGAAATCTTCATTTTCCTGGGATTTTCTACATACATTCTTGGTTTGTTATATGTGGAGACCAGTGTTCTATCTTCACTGGTTCAAATATTTCTACATATCCTATATGGAGGAGCTCTTAGTCCAATGACATCTCTTAAAATGCACCATGTCTGCCAGCTCCTCTTTTAAAATGCACTATGCCTTGTGCATTCTATTCGCCAGCTTCTCTTTTTCTCTCCAGTTTGTACCTCACCTTTTCTTTTCTATTTTTGTTACTGTCAAATCTTTGTACTTGATTTTTTTCATTTCCAATATCCTCTTATCTGTTTCTAAATTAAAACTTCCCATTGCCCCCCCCCCTTGCAATTTTTGTAAATTGTCCTTTTATTTAATTCTGCTTTACATCATACAGCTGGAATAATGCCCTTTTGCTGGTAATGTATTTGACCATTAAGGCCAAATAAAGTGTCATTTCCCATTATAAATTATTTCTCTTATTTTTCCTAAGTACTCATCGTGTCTAATGTTTTTAGTTACAAAAAGACCCAAACACTCAGATTTTCAGAAAAGGAGAAGGCAAAATTATCCTGCATTTCACGTATTCCATTTATATCACTCCTCTTAAATGTTAATCTTGAAAGACTGAATGCTTTTTCTTTTGCTGTTTCGTTCTCCTCTTCCCGTCTTCCCATTTTTTATACGTTGGGTTTTCTCTTCCCTTACTGTTCTCTAACTTGTTCCAGGTCTTTTCTTTCCTTCTCTTTCAACAGTATTCATATCTATCATCTTAATTCTTCCGAAAATCTCAGAGTTTGATAGCCAATACATTCTATCTCCCTACAATCATTTCTTAAAAGTATTGCCAATGCCATGGTGTAGAGAGAAACTCCTTACTATGGCCTGGTGACCTTGGTTTAATTAGCAGGTTGGGCATATTGAAGTACTGGCAGAAAGGGTGACATTTGTCTGGGTGTTCCCTTTTAAGAAGACTTCATCCATACAGGGAGAGCAGTTCTCAGATGTAACAGTTGAATGTAATGGAGGGAAATCCCAAGGGGTAGGTCATAAATTCCCTTGGCAGAAACAGTAAATGGAATGACCTACATGGACACCCTTAGGTTCCACACCCACCCCTTACAATGGAGATAACTTGTGGCAGTAGGAGACACTAGTGTACTCAGTGATTGATGGGGTTACTGAGGTTGCCAGAAAAAAAATGAAACAGAAGGGGAACACAAAATAAGCATCCTCCAAATTTGCCTTTTAAAAAATGCCACCTGCATGACTTGCATTCTCCTCCATCCAGTCTCCTTCCATCTTGGATATATTGCTCCTCAATTCCCTTCTCTTTCATTATTTTTCTTCTTTAGTTCTCTTTTGAATTAATGCACAATCATTTTCACTTAATGTATCTTCTTTCATCTTTGGAGATTGAGATCAAATATCCCTCAATATACATAAATGAATTCCCACCTACTGTAATGCTTTGGCCTAAATCAGTAGTCTCTAAATAATCTTCCATTAGATGCAAGGTGGAGCTTTCACACACATCTAGTTTACTTTGCCTTGAATTCTTGCCCTTATTTTCTTGTTTTTCTTCTCGATCATGCAAATAGCTGATTATTCTGTAGTGCACATTACATAATCCTAACCTTTTATCCTGCTACAGTTCTGATCGTCACTTAGATTACTTTTACATTACTTTTGTTGTAATTTTTTTTAACTCTAATATTCTTCCATGTGGTCTAGTTACAACCATCATTGTATTTATGCTGCTCTGTTCCAGAGACTACTCTTCAGTCAAGACAATTCTGTCTGGCTGTTTCATTGAAATTTGGCTTCTGTTTCTTAAATTTAAAATAAAGAATACTACTTTCATCTTTAAGCAACAAATTATAGTCAACTGCACAGTATATTTATTTCCCCTTGATATAAGAGTATATACTTTAATTTTAAATGAGTAAAGATGCCTTCTAAAAAGGTATTTACCTAATAACATTTTTGACTAAAGTTATTTTATAATAAAATTCAAAACAATGTCTATTTCTCTTCAGAAGCCTAACCAGCAATTAATCATTTTTCTCAGTTTCAGCTGGTTACTTCCTTTTTGGCTTCACATATTATTAAACAATTGTGTCTATTTAAATCTAAACTTAAAACATTACCTTCGAATATAGTTACAAATACAGCTTTGTTGGATACTAAGAAATACATTTTTATGCTTTATATAATAATCTAATGTAGTCTTTCAATAAAAATGTTATATTAACTCACAAACTAACTTTAGAATGTTGAAATTCTCGTAGGGTATAGGCAAGTATTTAAATATCTAAATTCATAACTTTATTTGATTTAAACGTTACTTCTACAGTAAAGCTAGTCTCTCAAAATTTAAAAGCAATCCTATTCATCACAGAGTTAAAATAGTAAAAGTAGTCAGAATTAAGTGCTCCTATTGTAATTCGGTGCTAGAGAAACTGATGCAAAATGTGATGCCTAAACCTTTGCTTCTTTCTTAGTTTAGGCTATACAACATTTCTGAAATATATTTAAACTTTGTAATATCTGCAACAGAGACGGCAGTGTGGAACTGCATTTATAATATGCATTAACAGTGACAGGAGAATTGTATTGGTTCTTTTATGAACCATAGACAAAATATGTATAAACTTGCAATATTATTCTGCTAGGAAATACAGAAATGCATTAATATAACATTTAACTAGGGCAACATGACCACACTCACCCTGAGCAAATAAGCAGTGTCCTTACTTCCGCTCACTTATTTTACTTATCAAGCAGCAACCCATCACTTACTTTAATTTTCCAACTCATTAAAATGAACATCCACCGCCAGAGGGGAAACAGAAGAGGGACAAGCCTTCCTCTCTTCCCCAACAACTAGCCTGACCAAGCTGTTCCCCCTCCTTTCTTCCAAAACTCTCAACAAATACCCAAACAAACCTAACCATGCATTAAAAAGTTTGTAGCCAAACATCATTCAGTGCACTCCATCCTCTCTGAACCAAACTGGATCCCCATTATCAACATCCCAAAGGCCTATCTTATAAATACCCAAAGCAGCCAGATGTCTAAGCAGCTGAAATTAAACCAATGGTTCCACTGCAATGCCAAAGTAATACCCATACCCTTGTATAACTTCTGTAAATCAAACATATCCTCCCTTGTCCTAAGAAATGATAGCTTTGCAATTATCCCCAGGTCATTAGCTGCCAAATGTACCACCAGAACACTAGAAAGCCCAATGCCATCTGGAACAAATCAAGCCCAATTGCATACTATCCTATCTACAGCATCCTTTTGCTGCCCAAAGGATGCAGTAATGGCCAAAATGAGATTTACTTTCAAAAAGATCATTTAATAGTAATCCAGCAGTTGTACCCACTATTATAAGGGGAGAGAGAGAGAGAGAGAAAATGATCTGATGACCAACATGCTGTAGGATTTGCTAACCAACAAACCACCCTCTTAATGACTTCAGTACAATAAAGAAAATACCCCCCACATTGTAATTCAATGAATCTCCATTTACCAGTACTAACCCTTGCAACAAAGCTCATCTCGTCATTAGCCATAACCTGTCAGTCCTCACTCTATCATACCTACTCCAACCCTTTAACATATGAACCACCTTTCAAGATTTAGTAAAGTCACATACCCTGTCACCTGTCCAACTAAAGTAATCGGAGCTAAATCCACCTTGACCACTGAACCCTCTTACCTTGTTCCTAAGCCTAAACACAATTTAACAAATTCTTGCAGTGTCCTACCATACAACTTCATATCAAACACTGGCTCCAGAATCCTGTACCACATCTGATTATTCCAAGCCAACCTGGCACCTCACCTGACAGCACCAGGGCTCATATCACTGCCCTATTGGCCAGATAAACATTAACCATTTTCCCCCACAACTTGTCCTACTAAACCTTTGATGCCAGACAAACTTACTTTAAACAGACTCCACCCCACCTGTGGAAAACCTCTAACACTTCATAAATAATCCCTAAACCTGCTTTATCCTGTCCCTGACATACCTCTTCCTCACCTGCCCCCATACTACTCCCAAACTGCATCAACTCTGACGTACCTTAATGAACACCAAATAAAGTAAGATTACACAATGTGCACCACTCCAGCAGCCTGAACATCCACCCCAGCAGAATTCATCACCTTCCGAGTCAACATCCTTCAGGCCACTGACAGGTTGGCCAACTCTGCGCTACCCCATCAGCAAAAATAAAAAGAAAATTGTAAATCTTCTGCCCACACACAAACCAAAACTTCTTAATGATGACCTTCCCCATCTGATAAAAGTTCATGTTCCTTGAAGTTCTACATCTAAAAAGTCCATCACACATTCTGTGTTAGCAATTTAACTTATATTAATAGTAAATAGAACTGAATAATTTCTTTAAAGGCCTATTCTATAAATAAAATTATCACACTTTAACCATCCTATGAGCACCCTAGCTAACGTTAGTGAGCCACTGGAAAGTGTGCCACCTTTCACCCATTTGTACCTCATTGTGAGTGGCAGGGCTCCTCATCGTGGAGATGGAAGGAAAGACAATCAGGGTAAAGAAAATTAAACCATTCCATACAAATGTCCGTCATTTTCTGACTTCAAGTCCCAACCATTTGCCAGAACTACAATTTATAAGAAATGGACCGAAAACATGAGTCAAAACTCTGGGGACACTGCAAAAATCTGGAGCTATGCCTGCCATAGCCCTCCCCCCATGATCATTAATGCCACACAATGCATGCGCAACTGACAGGAATTCATCATGGGCAACTCATAACCCATGAAGCACACCCATTCTCTCAATGCTCCCTCAACAAAAACCATAGCCATGGCAAAACTCCACCTCCACTGCACCACCACCACCACCAAACGAGAAAAAAAAAACACAAATACGGCCACCAACAAAAGAGTGACAATGGCCCCAAAATAGGGACAACTGAAACACCACTCCCACAAACCTGGAAAGCCCAGAGAACCACTGGCCACATTAGGATGAATCTTCCAACAGGCATGACTGAAAAGCAAATGCCTGTAACCGCTGTCTCCTCGATCTTGCACAATCTGAAACCAACCCTCCAAAACACCCGCACACCCAAATGCGCACCAACCACAACCCCACAAAGAACAAACCAAAGCATAAGGCTGTCTCAAGCCAAATTCCAATGCATTTTACTTGTGCAAACAACAAATAAAACTTTAGTAATAACACTGCCAGCACCAGCAATACTCCTGATTTTCTTCATATAGTACTTAAAAAGGTGAACTGTTGCTACTGTGACAGAGATGTTCCTCCTGGTTACAATAATCAAGTTCTCACAGTTAAACCCACAAGCAACAAATAGCTCTTCTCCATTCTGCCCAGCTCCAACACCACTATTAACCTGAGGCCTATCCACACGCAAAAGTGCCAACAGGTAGTCTTGGACGATGTACTTGCAAATAGCAAGTTCAGACTAAATTGTGATACCTTACCCAGTTACACTCAGTAAAACCCATTAAACTGCTCCTTATACTTAAGCTCATTTCCTCTCAACCCTACTATCCCATTTAACCCTTTCACCCCCCCCCCGCCCCCCCAGGTAGCTTTCTTCCACTACCCACTTAATTTCCATTACTATTTTACCTAACCCATACCTGAAGAGGTATCTGGAAAATTGCTTTGTTACCAAACCTTATTTATCAGTGACAAATATAAAATACTCTATAAATTAATAATTAATATAACTTCTGGCTGGAAGAATCCCCATTCTGGCACTAGGAGTCATTGTCAAATACACTTCTGAACAGAAGGCCTCCAGCAGGAACTTACATTTATAATTGCCGGGTACATTGAATAAGTGGCTTACATCAAATGCTGCAAAATGCAACATTGTCACATTTGGCAGAAAAGCATTCCCAGCATATAGCACTGACAATGTACCACTTCAAAATGAAAACATAGTTACAGACCTGGGAACTTGGGTTGATAATGTCTTCTATTTTAATCACCATGTAGCAACAGTTGTCAGGAAATCCTCCTACTTGGCCCAAATGATTGCCAAAGGAATATCATCCACATTTAAAGATGCAAATATAACCTTCTATTCAGCACTGATCAGGCCATTTCGAGAATACAATGCCCCACTTTGAGATGTACCTCACCAGATAGATCAAATAGTTAAGACCCCAGAAGTTCCTAGGAAAAAGGATTGCATGCTTAAACTCCCTAAGCTACCATAAAAGCATAGCACTATCCCTATTTACTGTCTTTTATAGGCTTCTGAGAAGCAACCTATGTGTTTTCCCTCCAAGAAATCAGGAACGCAGTAGTCCAAGATTTTTTTTACCCTTCACAAATCAGTCGCACAAAAAAAAAAAAAAAACACAGAACAAGGAATCTAAACTTGCTTCTGCAGCTCAGTAAAACAAGGGAGAGATAGATTTATTTTGCTTAGGTCTACAAGGTGGGGGGCATGCAGGTCATACAGTGCACCCCTTTTTGGATTGGAGAAAAGATGTGCCGAGCCACCAGGATGCCCAAGGTCCCACAACCAGTGCCAGTAATACTGGAATAAGTCCTATGGATCAAGGAATTAGCTTGGCTGACCTATCGTGAAAGAGCCATTAGGGTGCTGGGCTGATACCAATGAAGAAAGAGAGGGACAAAAAAGTTGAAAATTTTAAAGCTTTGTAGTTGTTTATTCTCTAGGTTTCTTATTGCTTCAGTATACTAAAAAAGAACACCTTGCAATGTTTACAATTGCTGTAAATTACTATTTACTGAATTGGCTTATTTCCTAAAAAATCTGTTTTTGTACATATGTAATTGCTGATTTTCCTACAACTAAAATCTATACTTACGTATTTTACAATGCTGTACTTGGAACAACGTGGACTAAAACCTCCATTACTTTTGTATAGATTAATCTTTTTTCTCTCAGTCTGCCACTGAAAACGGGGCTATTAGGCCCAGTCACCCTAGCCCTGTCAACAAATTCAAAAAAATGCATATAGCATATGTTTGGCATGCTGCTACAGTGCTTACAAAGTCAAATTTCTTATATTAAACTGAAAAATGTAACTAATTCACAACTCACCATTCACCAGTTATACATAGCATTATCTTAGCTTGTTATAAATGTAAATATTCTCACTGGGATATACAATAATCCAAAATTTCATTTTCTAAAAATGTTACCTAATCTTACCCAGACTTATCAATATAATTTAAGAATGAGTTTATATTACTGTCAAGTTTTGAACAGCCAGGTTCAATGGCTTTTGTAAGAGTGATAGAATTATAATAAATATTTAAGAGCACTATAGATGCGATGTTTGCTCTGTGTGTGTTGATGGAGAAGTACAGAGAGGGTCAGAAGGAGTTGCATTGTGTCTTTGTGGACTTAGAGAAAGCATATGACAGGGTGCCTGGAGAGGAGTTATGGTATCGTATGAGGAAGTTAGGAGTGTCAGAGAAGTATGTTAAGAGTGGTACAGGATATGTATGAGGGTAGTGTGGCAGCGGTGAGGTCTGCGGTGGGAGTGATGGATGCGTTTAAGGTGGAGGTGGGATTACATCAAGGATCAGCTCTGAGCCCTTTCTTATTTGCAATGGTGATGGACTGGTTGACAGACGAGATCAGCCAGGAGTCCCTGTGGACTATGATGTTTGCAGATGACACTGTGATCTGTAGTGAGAGTAGGGAACAGGTGGAGGAGACCGTGGAGATATGCTCTAGAGAGAAGAGGAATGAAGGTCAGCAGGACTAAGACAGAATATATGTGTGTGAATGAGAGGGAGGATAGAGGAATGGTGAGGATGCAGGGAGTAGGGGTGGCAAAGGTGGATGAGTTTAAATACTTAGGATCAACAGTTCAGAGTAATGGTGAGTGTGGAAGACAGGTGAAAAAGAGTACAGGCAGGGTGGAGAAGAGTGTCAGGAGTGATTTGTGACAGATGAATACCAGTAAGAGTGAAAGGGAAGGTCAACAAGAGGGTAGTGAGACTAGCTATGTTATATGGGTTGGAGACAGTAGCATTGACAAAAAGGCAGGAGTCAGTGCTGGACATCACAGAGTTAAAGATATTAAGATATGCACTAGGTGTGACAAGGGTGGACAGGATTAGGAATAAGTATATTAGAGGGTCAGCCTAGGTTGGAAGTTTTGGAGACAAACCCAGAGAGGCAAGATTACGCTGGTTTGGATATGTGCTGGGGAGGGATGCAGAGTACATTGGGAAAAAGATGCTAAGGATGAAGCTGCCAGGTAATAGGAAAAGAGGAAGGCCTAAGATGAAGTTTATGGATGTGGTGAAAGAGGACATGCAGGTGGTTGGTGTGACACAGCAAGATGCAGAGGACAGGAAGAAATGGAAACAGATGATCTGCTGTGGCGACCCCTAATGGGAGCAGCCGAAAGAAGAAGATTTAATGTGATATATTGCAATAGTAGCAGCAAATACAGTTATAATGACAGTAATATAACAAATGTGTTCAACTTCAGATGTTGAAAACACTATCAATAAATACATATAGCACATGCACATTATATTGTGGCTGTTCTTTAATGTGCTGTACTTTCTTTTAAATCTGGATTTTCTTCCTTGGTACACGGACATCAATGTTTCTACAAAGGTTCATAAACAACATTTAAATAAATTTAACATTTGCTGCCCAAAATGTATGCACTTGCATAATCTTCAGTCAGTTTTATTTTATAAACAAGATTGAATGACCTTCAGTCAGTTGTGTTTTATAAACAAGATTGAAGACTACATTTTTATTTACAAGAATATGGAAATGTAATGGAAGTTTCTTTGAAAAAAAAAAAAGTGACAAACATTTTCAGCAACAATAAGAAAAGTAGTCTAGTGCCATTGGACATGAGTATGAATCAAGAGAAACATGCAGAAGAGGTATATAGGAAAAAGATCAGAGAACATCTCCGGGTAAGCAAAACACCATTACAGCAATCAGTCTGAATTATTCCAGATACAGTAGTCCTTTTTTCTGATACAAGGTTATATACATATGCAAATAAGCATACACAGAGCTAGACAGTTGAAAAACAAGGCATAAGATACGTGCATTCCTCAAAAAATTTTACTCAACTGTCCAAGCTCCCTTCTTCTTTTTTTCTGTGCCATTAGTCAAGGTTACAAATATGACTAAAATATGCTGTAGGCAGTGACCACCTTTCAAAGCTTTTTATACACAATCTCTGAATAGAACATTCTTCGGAAATAACCAATACATTTCTATGAATGTCATTTGATAGTAGTGAAGCTACGAATGAGAAGCACCGCCACTTGTTCTTATTTTTTTGCACATCTTTCAGTTGATCTATAGACTACTTGCGCTTATCTGGAAGAGGGAGCTTGGTATTGTCACCGTCAGATCCCTACACTCTGCAGTTTGTGTACTGTTTCTAATGGCTAAATCATATCTACCTACATGGTACTATACTTCTATCCCATTGGCCAGCACTGTTCAATGATAAGAATTGTGGCTAAATCATATCTACCTACATGATACTATACTTCTATCCCATTGGCTAGCACTGTTCAATAAGAATTGTGGCTAAATCATATCTACCTACATGGTACTATACTTCTATCCCATTGGCCAGCACTGTTCAATGATAAGAATTGTGGCTAAATCATATCTACCTACATGGTACTATACTTCTATCCCATTGGCCAGCACTGTTCAATGATGAGAATTGTGGCTAAATCATATCTACCTACATGGTAATATACTTTCATCCCATTGGCCAGCACTGTTCAATGATAAGAATTGTTTGACATTAGAAAATGGGATTAGCTCCAATGAAATCCCAGTTGGTCACTCTATATTCGAAAGCATAGAGCTAATGTCCATGGAAGAACCTGGACAAAAACAAGTGGACCTATTCATGGCTCAAAATCCACACACAAATTAAAACCTAGTCTTACAGACAGCATGGGTTTTCCATTCACTAATATAAGCTTTAATAAAACAGAAAAGGATTGTAAAAGTAAAAAGAAATTAAACGTAGTGTCTGCTTGTAGTTCTCAAATGTGGCTCTGTTTTATTTTATGTATCAGCAATCACAGTTACTTAAAAAGGACCAGCGCAGAAAATTGCAAACATGAGACAGACAACTAAATGTTGATTTTTAGCAGTCTTCTGCTTGTATTCTTGCCCTTTTCTCCATTTCTGCTTTTAAAGCCACCGTCAGCAAACAGAAAAACAGTAATAATGGACCTTCCTGGGGATATGGACACCATCTACCTGTGGCATCAGGACTGACAGCACCTCTGTTGGGGATTACTGCTTGCTTATAGGAGTATATTTGATCTTTTACTTTAATGTTAAAAATTACCAGTCAATGGGAAAGGGTCAAATGTGGATGCAGTGTAATTTATCTAAACAATGAACTCAGTCCTCTATTCATTTATCTGAGATAGCTACCAAAAGCACATCATAATTTTATGATAAAAAATGTCAAAAGTAAACGGTCAACTAATGGCAGTTCTCCAAGTTAGACAGCTATGATGCAGCCTAATAAGAACAAAAGAAAAGAACGCATGCTTACCAAACACTAAACACCTTGTTTTTTTTTTTTACATTTCCTAATCATATGTCCCCGCTTGACGCAAGTGTCTTTTTTTAAGGGTGACGGGAGCACTGTCGAAGTCTCAGCCATTGTCTCTCAAAAGGAGAAGGCATGAAACCTTGTACCTTGGTTACAAGCAGCAGCTCAGTAAGATTTCAGAGCCTTAATCCTCTCTAATATTGGCGATACAAAAAGTATGTTTTTTTTCTAGCAAACACCTGACTTTTTGCGGAACCGTGGCTGATGACAATTTCCATAAGTTCTTGTCATAGAGCCCCATTTGCAATTTCATTTCTTTGGAGCAAAACGCCCTGCCTAGACCAAGTGTGCTTTACAACAAAAGAGTTTGACATATTACAGATCTCAGCAGGCCTTGATCTTAGTCAAGCCACAGCTTTATAGAACCTTCTCTACTTTGTACAAACACTACAGTTGATTTTTACAACTGACACAGAAATGTGGAGTAATATACTAACTGAAGATTCTTCCTCCACTAAATATTTTGTTTAAAGTTTTGAAATTATGCAAACTCTTAAGAATATAATTCAAAATCAAAACAAAAAAACATCGCTTTTAGATTTTGCATTATATTACCCTATAAAAACCTGGTGATTTTAACAAACGCTGGATTCATTTTAGCTTCAGATGGATGCTTCTTGGACTTTCATTGTTTGCATACAGAGTTGCATTGCATCTTTTTTACTGGAAAAACAGCACGCTACATTCTTGAGTTATGTGAATGTTCTATTCTGCACAGATTTTTCTACAATACATAACATTTCAGTCTTTTTTTTTTTTTTTTTTTACTCTGGTAAACTTTTTTTTAGAGGATACAGTCTACTGAGGTACTGACCACTAATGTACACTTAACCAGAAATGCAGAAGCTTGAAGCAAGACTGGAAGTACTTTTGGAGCAGTCTGGTTTCTTCATTCGCAATTTAACTTTTAGCTTTTAAGACTGCTGAGAGAGAATGTTTGCATGAATTTCAGGGCTTCCTTAGACCCAGCCCTGTGGGATCTGTTGCACATGCTCAAAATAAACACTAGGTCCAGGAATCTGGATATCACTTGTGACAAAAAATGTGCTAGAAAGAGAGAGAGAGAGAGAGAGAGGTGTCCCAAAGGATCCCCAGAATATTAAAAAATAAAAAAAGAGTTCATCCCTGACCTATTCAAATAAAACCTTGAATTTGGATGGGCAATAGTAAATGTACACACAGTCTGACCCCCATTGTCCCTTATGAGCAGAGGCCATCGATAAGAAAAGTATTATCATAACATTCCTCCTACAAATCCTTAGTTACCTCCCTACTAACATGCTCCCTATATAGGCACCCATGATACTTGGGACCCAGATGGTTTGGGTACATGGCTAGACTTGTAAAGGCCTTAGTGTTTTCTAGCCTAGTAACCTATGAACCTGTAAGTGATTACATTTCTTTAACTCAAATAAAAGTTATTACAATAATGACACATTTTGGCAAAGCTTGGATTTGCAAATATGATTACAAAAAAAATACTGCTTGCTAGCAAACTCATAGGATACAGGCAGCTGATTACCAATATGTTTGTCATGTACACTTAAAAATAAAAATGGGGAAAGGGGGAGGTCGCGTGCTTTTCTTCCACACAGACATTAAAAGAACTGCTGGAAGCGCCCCATAAATGCCCAGTACAATTGCAGCATGCTTTCATGAAAACAAATGAAATTCAGCAACTCCAATACAAAATTTCTACCTAGCATTTAGAAAAGAAAGCAACAGAATAACCAGACACTGACTATTCACTATGTAATTGCAAGCAAATAATCTGTGAACTTTACTTCTGCCATTACAGCAATGGTCTTTATTTAGTTATTAAAATGTGGGAGCAATTACAAAACCTTGCTTTGGACAAGTATTTTTTAAATGATAATTTCCACATCTTAAGTTTGGCAGCATAAAGCAGAATCTAAGCAAAGGATTTTTTTTAAAGCAATTTGAAAAAAAAGTTCAGAAAATCCCAATTGTTTTATCAGCTGGTTGGAAGTATCCACTTATTTAAAAAGTGAGCGTAATTTCTTCTTCTGCCCTTTCTGCCTTCTTAAGCAATTATATTTTCAGTTGCACTTCTCCATTTCACTTCTAGCATAGCTACCGTGTAAAGCTACAACAATACCTTTACACCCCCATTTGTCATTCTGACACCAGCTACACAAACCCCTCATTTTATTTTCCCATAATGCACCTAATATCTAAGCAGGGGGGCTTTGTTTACTCCCCTTTTCTTCTTGTAGCCAGTGTTTGAAAAATGCTCTGCACTTTTATTTCTAAAGAAAAAGAGGGCAGCCAACCTTTGTTTCAAGCCTTTCGATCACCCTGTGTTCTTTTTACCCTCCATCGGTCCACAAGGAAAAAAGACCACTTGGCTATGTATAGAATGAAATTAGGTTTCATGGTAAATATTTACTCTTAATTTCTTTTCTTGCCAAAAATTGTTTCCTGGGGAAAGACAGATGTACTACCCCATCCTTGCATAGCAGCATCATTTGGTATGAATGCACTGTCCTTGGGGGAGAGAGGAAGGCATTGTCAGTCAAAGGAAGACTGCACGCCCAGTTCAAATGTTTTTAATGAAGTCAGTGAACTATGATTACAGCAAAATTAAGTCCATTCTCAAGGCAACGCATCTGCAATTGAATGATTCAGACAAATATGAGATCCTGTAGTAAAGCCAAACTCAAAGAAAGATAGGAGAACTAACATTTATGTATTTATGCACGTTAATCCATATAAAGAAACAAAGTAAATAAATCTTCAAATTAATTTCCACATTAATCCCTATAAGCAAATTATCTTAAAATTAATTTACTAATAGCAAAGTTGACACGGCACTCAAGTCCTTCTTCAGTACATCTCTGAATAGGCTTAGAGTGAAAAATGTTAGGAAAAACTACAACTAGACATTGCTGCTTTTATTTAATTCTGCATCTGTAAAACTGAACATCTTTTTCTGCTTCTGTGATTCTGCCAAATGTTATCATGCAGATGTAGATCCTAGTGTTCCATCCCAAGTCTGAAAAGTGATTTCAGAGCATCAGCTTCGATCCTCGTGTTGTAAAGCCAGAAGACACCTCTCATGCATGTTATCTCAGTGTGGGTTTGTGTATTTTATATATATATATATATATATATATATATATATATATATATATATATATATATATATATATATATACACACACACACATATATATATATATATATATATATATATACATACATAAATACACACACACACCATTTATTCTGCAAGTCTCAGTGAATTTTAATATTCTCTGGTTTTAGCTCAATCTACTGCCATGTATAACTTCTGGAATGCTAGTGGATCCTGTCCAAATATACCACAAGCCATTCTTCATCTCTAACTAGGCTGCATTTACTTTTCTTTCCTGTTTTCCTTACAGCCAGCCAACTACTGATCATACATTCCCTCACTCTGCCATGAAGCCTTTTCTTTTTCAGTATGCAGCCAGATATTTAGCTCATTCAGTGAAGCACAGCACTGTAGCTTTACCAGATAGGTATCCTCTTGTAACAATGAAATTTATTTACAGAGACCTAGGAATCCTACTGTTCAGTCAATAAGGTTGGATTCTGGAGAGTTTTTACGGATTCACTGCAGTGAAAGGTCATTGAACTGCATTAGATCCTATAAGGTTCTTTGTCTGCAAGTAAAGATAGAGAAACGCAACAATGTTAATTTATGACAGTGTTTGTTTACCTGTTGTGTGCCTATCACTGAAGGTAAGTGGGCGTCAGAGATGGCTGCAATCTCCTCAGTGGGGAAAATTATTTTTTCTTTAGATGTTCACTTATCTGAATTGCTGCTGGAACTGAAAGATGAGCAACCTCTCTCTGAACCCAAGTGAAATACAACACAGCCTCTGCTACTCAGCCAAGGTCTTCTTACTGTATAATCTAATTCAAAGCTCCATTCACAATATTTATCTGTATAAAAAAAAAAAAAAAAAGACTCCTACCATCTGACTATTTTCAGAAAAAAGATATGCTAAAACATTAATTATAAGAACTACTGTTAATTTACTATTCACAAATCCTAATACCACTATATGCAATTTCTCACTCTTGAACGTTTATCAAAACACTAAGCAACTGTTGTGCCTCCCTAATTTAACCACATCTTCCTGCAGGACTTTATCCTTCCACCTCAGCTAGATCTTCTGGAATCAAAGTACCCAGCTTTATTACTTACAACTATCAGTTACTGTATTGTAGTGTAACTTAGGTTCAAGTAAGGAAACTTACATTTATCTGATGTACATCAATGTAGGTTCATCACAATATTGCAGATCGGAATTTTCATGTACATTCTAGAAATTTTTGTTTAATCCTGTCTCTCTGAACTGCAATTACGTGACTTTTATGCTTTGTATTATTATATAACATTGTACAAGTTTTCTGGAGCTTCCCCCCAGGCCTCCACTGAAGAGGGTATTTTAGCCCAGATGGACTTTCCTGGTTAAAAAATATAAATACATATATTTTTAAATCGTTCTTTCAAAAAATCTTATCTTTTAAACAAACGGTTGGAAAACATCTATGACCAGGTTTATGATCACCTGAACAATAAATGCCACCTAACATACTCCAAGTATGTCTTTAGATGTAATCAAGCTATACTAACACCAATATATTCAAGTGCGTGACAAAATATCCTCTTACATGGAAAGGAACTGACTGGGGTAGTTTTCACCAGCCTTTGCAAGTGCTGACCATACAGTTCCACTACATGAATTAATCACTTTAGGATTCAGTGATAACTTTTGTACTAGTTGACTGTTTTATGAAACAGAAATTCCTTTTACAGTTCGGGTTCCACATGATTCCATTCTCAGTGTCATATTATTCTCTCTATCAATGATATAATCCCTTGTATTTCACCATATAACAACTTTATATAAAGACACCATCATCCTATACAGAAATGGTCCTTGTCCAAACAGTCCTTCAAAAACCACAAAAACTGCAGCCATGTTCTTCAGCTCACCAAGCAAACTTTCAATTAGCTCCCCCTTTATTTATAAGGGATCCCAACAAAGAATCCATCTCCATAGTTGAGAAATATAAATAGGTTGACCTTATGTCAGCTCGAACTGTCATTCAAAACCCAGACTGACATGGTAGCTACAACGGTTACTGCTCAATTTAAAGCCACCTACTTCATCTCAAATCAGCTCGCCAAAGATGTCAGACAGGCCCTTACAAAGAATGCCTTTATACCAGAACTAGAATATGCACTACTTATCACATTCTTCTCTTTCACACTACCAACAGATTACAGTTAACTAAAAATGCAATATGAAGATTTATTAACGTTGCTTCCCAACTAAACCACCAGTGCATCAGCCTACAAAAAGCCAACTGGCTATCTGCAACTTTTCATTCCATCCAGCTTTTATACTTCCTTATGTTTAAAAATCTGAAGAATAGTGTCTGCTCTTCCCTTGGAAGCATACTAAATCCTCTCTTTACTTATTAGGATGAAAGGACACCAACACTCAAACATTAATCCGACCACCAGTTTGGATTGGTCTCCTTTGACAAAAGCTTCAGCAAAATTATTCTTGCAAATGGGAACCATCTTCCTGCAGAACCTGGACAGAGTGAGTAAAACCCTTTCAAAAAATCTAAAATACCTAGAAAATCCACATAAAGGCTCCTGTTTCTAGACCAGGGTTGATTTCCATAACTTCTTAGCAACTCTCCTAGAGTATCTATGTAACACCTCCTTTATCCTCTGAAGTACCAACTCTGATGGAGCCTCTTGTGTTGGAGTGGAAGCTCTCAATCTGTAAATGTGTACATTTGTAAATAGTAATAGTTTCTTTCCACTCTTTACCTTGGCACTTCCAAACCACTGCCATGTAAGCACATTTGCTACAGATATCACATTAGTTTGCATGTCGATCCTCTTTTATCTGTTCTCTCTGATAAGTTGCTTCTCTCGTAAACATTAGCGGATATTAACTTCATAATAAGTGACAGTAGTGTGCAGTGTGTTTACTAGCTATTTAACAATGGTGTGTTAAAAGCATTATTTGATCTTTATTACACATTCCATATTTTAGAACGAGTCACAATGTTGCTTGTATTGTTTGTTACTTATCTATAGATGCAAATTGCAGTCCTTGGAAAACAAAAATGTATCCTATTTCTGTAAACCTCTAATTGTTTGTCATTTATTGTTATGTCATGCATTTTGTGTTTTGGCACCCAGTCTGAAAAGGGTCCTTGGAACAGTCATCTCACACAGTTAAAGAGGAAATAAATAAATCTTAATATTTTTGTTTAGTACTATGGTATTCCGCGGTGGTGGTGCTGCGGTAGCATTGTCACCTCACAGCAAGACGTTGTCCCGTTCAATTCTCAGATAGAGCGTCTTCTGTGGAGACATGCGTGAATGGGCGTACCTTTGTTGAAGGTTGTGCGCTAGGGCCGGCAACTCAGCACGTAAAAATCAACTGCCAATCATTAGCAAACCGGAGTTCCGCTGTGACGACCCCTAACCGGGAAAAGCCGAAAAACACAACAACTGATGAGACTGCAGCACAGTATTTTTTGTAATTCTAACCAACATGTCCTGACCGATATGCAACATTACTAATGTGATTTTATTTTTAGGTCAAGCTTTCTCCATCCCACAATACTGTGGGTCCTGAACAGATAACATTTTCTGACCATCCTTCTCCTTCAATTATTTTTCCATTCACTTAAAATGACAGCACTGCTAAGTTTCAAAAACTCTGGAGAGGGGCTCAGTAACTTCCAGTGACACTATCTGATTTGTGATCTCCAATATTTCAGTCATGCTGCAATCAACGCTTGTTCATCTACAAAACAGTGCTTAAATTAGATTTTTCCACTGTAAAACTATGAATTAGATTCCTTCAAGGCTGTATATTCATGCCCTCTGTCAGCCAATGGTATCAGGTTTCTTTATATAGTAGCACCTTTGATCGCTCTCGGCTGAGACTATCATCATAACAGAGCAATTGATCCTTAAAAAACTAGTAGTTTTCTGATCCCAGTGAGTGCATAAGCACTACTATGTACTCGTTTCCAACATCTTAAAATATTGAGCTTTAACTCTGTCATGTGTAATCAATGTCTCACAGCACATCAAACCTTACTTTTTCACAGATATTGTACTAATACTAAAATTGTGTTATACAACTAGGAAAAGGCAAAGTTCTTGTTTTACTCTAATTTCTTCCTTTTCTTGGAGTTTATGTAGGATGTGTAGACAAATCAGGCATGTAATAGACAGAGCCCACACATTGGAGATCACCCCTGTAAAAACAATAGCATATTAGACTTTTGCATATTTTTATACCAACTCCATAAAGGAAGAGAAATAAGTTAAGTTCTGAGACAGTGCTCAGTAAGAGAGCCGTGAACTCCCCAGAGTCTCAATTTATGACACTGTGGAAGGGAAAAAGGAAGAGCTACAAATACCTTGCTCATGAAGCTTTCCTTGCACAAAAAGAAAATCAAAAATATGATGGCTAGTGTAACATAAGCAGCAGACAGATCATTTTGTAAATATAGATCTTTGTAAACCAGACATGGTATACAGCGATATGAGGAGGAGATGAGATTGTTTCATTTCTAAGAGGCAATGTAAAGAATAATTTGTATGGAAGGAAACACACTGATAAAGAAAGCTCAAGTAAGAGGTACTATTTTCCTTCAAATATATTAACTTAAAACTTCCTCTGTGAACTAGAGTTTGCAATGGAATAAAAATGCTTATATGGCTTGCCTCCAGCTTCCTTCATTTATCATTACCCTCTTTTATTTCTCCTTTCTGGTCCATAACAACATAGCATGCCTAAAGATAGAGTTCCAGATCGTCAAACTAGTACTGCTATTGAAGAAACATTAATACCCATAGGACAAATACAGCCCCCAACAGCCCTTCTTATCTGAATATATTAGCTCTATGATCAAACAGCAAAGAAAACCGTTTGCCACTCCTTATTTGCAGCATTCTTCAACTGAATTTGAAGTAAATGACCTGCAGTTAAACGAAAAGTCAGGACACACTTAAACCAGCATCTTTAAAACCCACAAGAAAAGCCTTCCCCACAAAACAAAAACTACTAAAATACTAATACTTGCTCTAAGTGCCCCTCAGTATTTGTCATACTGCATTAATTCAACAGTAATGCACTCAAAAGCAATGCACGCAAACACGCAAATATTCACTCCCATTACATCTCTAACACACACCCCACCTTTCCATATTCTCCCATCATCTTCCTCATTGTTTTACCTGTCACCTGTAATTTAATTGCTACAAAGTCACTACTTCCTCTCATTTCACCCTGAAAGGGTAAATTATGAGTGCTTGTGTGAATCAACGAGAGAGAGAAAAAGCTAAATAGAGCATAATGGCCCAGACTGAACCATTGGTCATTTTTGTCTGAAACAGTGTTTAAGCTAACAATCATTAACAAAAGAACATTTAATTTACAAACTACACCACAGAGCTCCAGCAGTATTTTCTTTCAGAGGGATAAAGTCCAGTTGTCAAAAAAAATAGCACCGATTCAGACTGGTTTAACAGACAACTATGATTGGGTCTACCATCATAACTAAGTTAATATATTTTTCATATATAGATGTCAAGAAACTTGCATTGAGCGTGGAGCGGAGCAAAGCAAAGCTTGACAGGTGAATCTCAACATTCATTCAGGAACACACAACCGAATTACAATCAGACACACCAGGTCCTAATTGTTTAAAGTACATGAAGCTTTAGCTGCTCCACTGTACTACAATGTACAGATACAGTGTTATAGAGCTTTGAAAGCCAAAACCACTTGGTGCTGCCACACAGACAGCAGATCGAAGCTAAGTGTCCCTATGATGAATGAGCAGTTTTAAAAGCAGTTAAGTACTTCAGTATGCACACAACTGCAGCACTCTATGTACTACCTTCTCTGTAGAACACTTTGTTGGGTACAGCCAGTCAGGAGCTATGCACTAAATTACCTACATTTATTACTCAAGAAGGTATTCACCATGCAAGATTGTACCAGACTCCTTAATCATTCTTGGACATGGGCCATAGTACATACCAACTGTGTGTTCACCATACAGGATTGTACAAGACTCTCAAACCAATCACAGACTCAGACTTCAGTACATAAAATTCATTCTCCTCTATCTTTAGTCTATGTGGTTAGGCACTTCCAAAGGCTATAGCAAGAACAAAAAAAGAAAGCTCAGAAGCTGGGCAGAGTTTTAAAATTATTTGTGAACTATTTTCTTCTGAAACTCCCAAGACTTGGCCTTTCCTCTGTTTCTAGCACTAGTTAATTTTAGTTATCACTATTAATCAGTGTGTTTGCAGTATTAATCAGTGTGCTAGCAGAACACTGTCTCTAATTACTGCAAAAAATTCTACCATCACCTCTGTCAGTTCTTCATCTTTCTCTTACATTCACTCACATTTTATTCCTTCATTCTGCTGCTAACCCAACCGTATCAAAACCCTCTGTTTTTTTATAATCTTCCTTGCCTAAATGTATGATGTAATGTGATCCTATCTCGCCTACATTCTCTACAGATGGGTTCGGAGCCGATCCTCGGCTCCGACTCGGCCGCTATACAATAGAACGCAGTCTCTTATTGGCTGAGTTACCTCGTATCCCAGGATGCACCACTACTGCTTCCCCAGATCTCGTTTGCCACTTCTGAAGCATAGACGTGGTCTTGGACTTGGCTGAGCTAAGTGCCTCTTAGTCAGATTTTCTTCTGTCTACTTTTTTGCTAAAACTTGCCCAAAAGCTGTTTTAACAGCTACTTATTGTTGTGTGACTGTGTATTTGATATTTTTGTGGTAAAATTGTGTTTTTTTGTGGTACTTAAGCGGTCCCGTTTAAGTTAGAGGGACCTTGCCCTATCCTAGGCGTTTTAGTTAGAGTCTAGGCTGTCTTGTGTAGTTTTTCGTATTTAGTGTGTTTGTAGTTTAGATATAGCCATGTTGAAGGAACATAGACCATCAGGGTTTAAAAAATGTTCGAAATGTAGTTATAAAATGTCCATTACAGACGACCATTCATTGTGTGTCTACTGTTTGGGCCCGAAGCACCTCCAAGAATCCTGTAGCGTTTGCCACGCTTTTTCCTCTCGCGTCCTCCAAGAGAAGAAAAATAAGTTAATTTTGAAAGGGCTTATTACCCCTTCCCTTGAGGAAGCCCTATCTTCTTCTTCACCTTCAAGGAAGAAAAAGTCTTCGGCTCCAACCAGCCCGTCGGATCCGGCAGCTAAAAAGTCGCGGCAGGCTTCTCCGTCGGTTCCACTGACTTCGGAGCCGAGGGCGGAACGGTCTGCCTCGATGTCTCCAGCCTCGACTCCTCTGGCTTTGGAGTCGAGAGCTCGGGCGTCAAGAAGCGAGTCATCTCCATCGGCTCCACTGCCTTCGGAGCCGATGGGGGTTGCCCGCTCAGACTCTTCCCCTTCGGTGCCGAAGTCCACATCGGCTCCGAGGGAAATTGCAGTGGTAGTGGAATCTCCCTCGGCGCCGATGCTTCTCGAACCCATACGGAGCCGGTCCCCCAGTCTTTCGGAGCCGGAGGAGAAGTCGACTCGGACCCGGTCGGTCTCTTCTCGGTCGTCGAGGATGTCCGATTCGGATTTAGACAGGGTGCTTCAAAGGCTTTTTCAGTCTCCGGTCTTTGCAAAGTTGATCTCGGCTCCAGCCCAGTCAGCTCCGGAGCCGATTTCCCATCCTGTTATCTCGATTCCTCCTCCAACAGCTTCGGCGCCGTTGGAGTCGGTGTTGGTGGAGCCGGTGGAGGTTGTCGGGTCGGTTCCGACCCTAACTCCAACCCCGTCCTTTGGGTCGGGGTTCAGTACGCGGACCTCCTCTGTCGGCCCCGGGGGGGACGCTTCGGGACCGATCCTTTCGGTTCCGAGCCTCCCTCTCGGTGCGTCGGCTGCAGGGGTTCCGACTGCTGTTGTGGCCTCGGGGGATGAACCATCCCAGGACTCTGGGGGTCCCGCCTTCGAGGCCATGAGGAGTGCCTTGGCCAAATCCTCTGTGGCCACTTCTACCATCTCACCACCACCTTCCCTTGGCATGGAGACTGGCGCCTTTGCAATCCCCCTGTCTCATGACAGTGGAGCCCCTGGGCCTGAGGTTACCCCCATTGGGGGTTCCCTTCTTCCTGGAGGTCCCTCCGAAATGCTTTCGGAGGAACCTCCGAGGAAGAAACAGTGTAAGAGGAAACACGTCGACTCCCCTGATGAGTCTCTCTCACCTCAGATACCGACCTCGATGATGCGGAGGGGTCCCCCAAGTTGTCCTCGGATGATGTCTCCTTTGCGGACATCTTGGAGATCCTTAAGCAACGAGGCGACTGGCAGTCCAAACCCCCTTCTGCTGAGGAGTCGGTTTTCCTCAAGGCCTTCGGGGCTCAGCCCTCCACCTCCTGGGTGTCTCCACCCTTCGATGAGCTTCTGGATTTGATCTCTCGAAGGGCGTGGGAACACCCGGATTCTGTTGAACCGGTGCCAGCTCACCCCAATAAATTCCTTTCAGCTCCCCCGGATAAGGACTTTCTCTCGAAAGGCGTGGCTGTAGATGCCATGGTGGTGGCATCTGCCACCCAGCAAGATGTGGCAGAGGCTTCAACGTCCGTCCACCCTCCTAATAAGGAGTCTAGGAGCATGGATCGGTACGGGAAGCGTACCCTTTCTTCAGCGACCTTTACATTAAGGTCTCTGAACTACTTGACGCATTTCACGAGGCTGCAGAGGGATCTGGTCAAGGAGCTTTCGGATACCCTCTCTGGTAACTTACCTGAGCAGTTGGCCCAGACGGTTAACTCCCAGTTGGCTACCCTGTCCTCGTTATCCAACTCGTCCATGAGGCTCATTTCTTATGCAGCCGAAGGAGCGAGCAGAGCGACGGGAACAGGTGTTGCTCAACGGAGACAAGCCTGGCTACGCCTGTGTCACTTTGCGGAGGCCTTTACGTCTTCCTTTGTCGATGCCCCCTTTGATGGGTCCTCATTGTTTGGACCCAAGGTAAAGGACACTTTGACTCGCTGTGAACAGGAGGGTAAGACTAACTGCCATAGGGGCCCAGTTTTCCACTCCCTTCAGACCTTATCCCAAGGCTCGAAGAGGAGGGAAATGTGGTTCCGTAAGTCTCAAAAGCCTTACTCATCACAGCAGAGCGATTCCCCTTCCAGAGGCAGAGGAGGGGGAAATTTTTCAGGGAGACGCCGTCCCAGAGGTGGTGGAGGCCCCCGCAACACTGGAGACCGCGAGTCCTTTCATGCCTCCTCCTCCTTCCAGCATCCCTGAAGGAGTACCCGACTGTGCAGCTCCGGAGCCAGTCGGGGGTCGTTTTTCGAGACACCTAAAGGCCTGGGAAAATATCACTCAGGACCAATGGGTGCTTCGAATCATCGCCGGAGGTTACACCATTCCCTTTTCTCAACCCCCCCCCCACCAGTCCAAAGAATCCCGGACCCGCCACCCAGTCAACAGGATCATGCAGCCAGCGAAATATCGAAGCTGCTTCAAAAAGGAGTCATCCAACCTGTCCCCGCAGACCAGGCCGGATCAGGGACTTACTCAAGATTCTTTTTGGTACCAAAAAAGACCGGGGACTTGAGGCCCATTTTGGATCTCAGCAAGTTAAACCAATTTGTGAAAAAGTCCAAATTCCGGATGGTCACCTTGCAATCCATTCTCCCGCTTTTGGAGAAAGGTGTTTGGATGTGCTCCATAGATCTCAAAGACGCCTACTATCACATTCTGATAGATCAGGCGTCGAGGAGACACTTACGCTTCAGCCTAGGAGACAGTCATTTCCAGTTCCGAGCACTGCCCTTTGGTCTCACCACAGCCCCCAGGTTGTTCACCAAATGTTTGGCGGTGGTGACTGCTCACCTGAGAAGTCTAGGATTCCAGGTGTTTCCATACCTAGACGACTGGCTCCTAACTGCCACCTCCAGGCATCTACTCTTGGAAACTCTAGCAGCCACTATCACTCTAGGCAACTCCTTAGGAATCACCTTCAATTGGTCAAAATCTGTATTGCTGCCATCTCAGCGTATTCTGTTTATTGGTGCAGAAATAGACTCAAGGCAGATGCGAGTCTATCTTCCTGCAGAAAGGATAGCAACGCTGCAGTTTCAGGTTCAGGCATTACTCCTCAGACGTCGTGCTCCAGCGAGAATGGTCCTGCAGCTGTTGGATTCCATGGCAGCCACCATTCTTCTGGTCCCCTTGGCAAGGTTGCATATGAGGATACTCCAGTGGCTCCTATCAGTCCAGTGGTCTTATCAAGACCTTCCCCTCAGTCACCACATATTGAGCACAGAGACGTGCAAACAGAATCTTCGTTGGTGGCTTCTTTCCTCCAACCTGAATCTAGGGCGACCCTTCGTTCCCCCACTCCCCTCTGCCACGTTGACTACGAACGCCTCCCAGACAGGGTGGGGGGAGACATTATCTGGACAGGTCGGTCCAAGGCACGTGGCACACCGACGAGAGTCTTCTCCACATCAATATCCTGGAAATGAGGGCGGTGCTTTTAGTGTTGCAAGCACTGCACGATCACCTCCCCCAGGGTACGATTGCCATTCAGTCCAACAACATGTCGGTAGTCTGGTACTTAAACAAGCAAGGAGGGACCAGGTCTTACCCCCTTTGCAGAGAGGCCATGAAGGTATGGGATTGGGCGATTGCTACCAAGCGTTTCCTAGTGGCAACGCACATTCCGGGGAGATCCAACGTGATAGCCGACAGACTGAGCAGAACTATTCTCTCCCCTCACGAGTGGTCCTTGAATGACAGAGTGATAGCGCAGATTTTCACGAGATGGGGAGTTCCTTGTTGCGATCTCTTCACAAGTCCCCTCAACGCAAAATGCCAGCAGTTCTTCACTCTCACCCCAATTCCGGGGGAGATCCCCAAGGACGTTCTAGTCCACGTTTGGCCCCCCGGTCTGCTATACGCCTTTCCACCGGTTCCCCTTCTCCCCAAGGTGATTCAGAAGGCGATTCGCTTGGGAAGCAAAATGATACTAATCGCCCCATACTGGCCTCGTCAAGTCTGGTTCCCCTTTCTTCACAAATATGCATTGGAGGGTCCCTGGTTCCTGGACCAAGTTCCGGACCTCTTGACGCATCAGTCAGGACAGCTCCATCAGTCCCTCCATTCATTGAAGTTAGCAGCTTGGCTACTCCTCTTCCAACCATAGTTAGGAGCCATTCTTTTGTCCCTGAAGTCATGCATATTTTGTCTTCAGCCCACAAGACTTCTACTAAAAAGATGTATAGCAATAAATGGAAGAGGTTTGCTATTTGGGCCCAACTCCGAGGATTAGACCCTATGACAGCCTCGGTGTCAGAGGTACTGAAGTTTTTAGCTTCCCTGTTCAACCAAGGTTGTTCGGTGTCTACCATCAAAGTGCAATTGGCTGCTATTTCCAATTTTCATGAGAGCATAGAACCACCTTTAATGAGCAACAAGTTGTGCAAAGCTTTTATTAAAGGAGCTTGGCTTCTACGGCCCCCTATATCTCAACCTGCACCACCGTGGGACCTTAACGTGGTGTTAGGTGCATTAACCTCATCTCCCTTTGAGCCGGCAGCAACCTTTGATTTAAAATTTCTTTCTTGGAAGACTGCTCTTCTAGTTGCTATTACATCAGCCAGGCGAGTTTCAGAACTTCAAGCCCTATGTGTCAAACCACCATACCTGGTATTTCACAAGGATAGAGTATCTCTTAGACCAAACCCATCCTTTATACCAAAGGTTTGTTCTAACTTTTGTTTACAACAATCACTGGAACTACCGGTCTTTTTCCCTAAGTATTCAAACAGAGCTGAATATACTTTTCACAGCTTGGACGTACACAGACAATTACGTTTCTATTTGGATAGGACACACCAAGCACGAAAATCAGATCAACTGTTTGTGTCCTTTTCGGATAGTAAATTAGGCAAAGCCGTCACAAAAGTCACTATTGCCAAGTGGATCAGAGACTGTATCAGCCATATTTATCACATTTCAAATAAGGAGCTTATAGTTCCAGTGAAAGCTCATTCTACTAGGGCTATGGCCACTTAGGCAGCCTTTCATTCCAAGCTCTCTATTAGTGACATTTGTGCGGCTGCTACGTGGTCTTCTTCACACACCTTTATTTCTCACTACAGATTGGATGTGGCATCTAGGGGTCGAGCTTCCTTCGGTTCCACGGTTCTCAGGAGTGTTTTCCAGTGAGCCACCCAGGAATTAGGTGCTAGGGATGCTGTCCCATCTGTAGAGAATGTAGGCGAGATAGGATCACATTACATCTTTTAGTTATGTACTTACCATAACTTTAGATGTATGGGATCAATCTCGCCTACATTCCTAATAACCCACCCTCCTTCCCCCTGCCTCGTAGACCAGAAGAGACCGGACGATCCAAAATTGAACTTCTTTCCTCTCTTGAAAGACCTGGGAATGTTATAACAATAGTCTATTTCTGTGTGCATGTGTGCGGACAAACAAGATCTGGGGAAGCAGTAGTGGTGCATCCTGGGATACGAGGTAACTCAGCCAATAAGAGACTGCATTTTATTGTATAGCAGCCGAGTCGGAGCCGAGGATCGGCTCCGAACCCATCTGTAGAGAATGTAGGCGAGATGGATCCCATACATCTAAAGTTATGGTAAGTACATAACTAAAAGTTTTAAGTAACCACCCAGCACATTTCCTCCTCTCATATTTAGTTCTCTGTCATCTTCTGTTGTTACTAACCTGACTTTGCTATAATACTTGATATTTCCCAATTGCCTGATTAAGACCCTTCATATGCATGAACTCCATTCTATTCATTTTCTATAAAATTATGTTCTTACATACCCTTACTGCTTCATTGCATTGCAAAATATACTGTTGTACACTGAATAATTTTATCTTGCATATACAGATAAATTACATTTTACTACATATATGGGAGCCATTCATCTGTTTTAGTGAAATGCAGGTTTGTTTGTGGAAATGTTTGTTTTACCTAATGTCTGTTTTGCTGAAAGAGGAAAGTGGGTTTGCATTAGGGTCAGGTGTGTGTGCATGTGTCACTGTAGGTTACAGTAAGGCTGGTAAGAGGTTAGGATTCAAAGTGTGTTTGTAGGTTAGGGTTAGCGTAAAGGTTACTGAAGGGGATAAATTTACTGTTGTGTGTGGCTGCATTTGTATTTGGTTGGCACTGGAGCCATCTTGTTAGCTGTAGTAATACTGAAAGGATTTTTCAATGGTAAGTTGTAGGATTAGGGTAAGAGGCAGAGGTAGCACTAATTTATTTGTAAAGTGAATCACTCAGCAATGTAAACAAGGAGCTGCGGGCATTTCTGAGGTAGAATATATGGCTAATTTGCTGATCTCAAGGAAACACATTCCCATGTAGCTCTGCCAGTGGGGCCATACTGTGTGATTATATTGGTCTATGACTCAGGCAAGTTTATCATGAGAGTTAAAATGGCCAAAGGCTTCCCTCTATCCTTTTTAAATCCAGCCAGCACCTCATTTTACATTTTCTTGCATTTG
Source organism: Protopterus annectens (assembly GCF_019279795.1). NCBI lineage: Eukaryota > Metazoa > Chordata > Ceratodontiformes > Protopteridae > Protopterus > Protopterus annectens. Next base: position 200,128,537 of record NC_056743.1, read on the forward strand.
TTTTTCGAACATGAATGAATTTAATTTCAAGTGGGGGATTTAGGTGGGCAGTGGTGTTTTTTATGGAAACTGTATGCATATTTTATATAAGTAGCTACTTTTCTGCACTCAAATGATTACTAGTTATTCTATACATTTACTTTAATGCTTTTTGTTTAAAAGTAAAAGATTTTGGTTTGTGAAGTTTATTTTAGATGAACAAAGACAATTTGAGTGCGTGTGTCTGTCTGTCTGTGCATGTGTGTTTCACTGCGTTTTATTTATTTATTGCATGTTAATCAGGAAAGTCCACTCAGCCTAGAAAAAGCCCATTTTCAGTGGAGGCCCGGGGAGAAAAGCTCCACATAATTACATACAAAAAAATGTTACTACATGGGACATTTTGAGCAGTACTATTTCATTAGTTATATACAGATGATCCTTAATTACATGCAAGAGTGAAACATGTTGATACATAGAATTAAGTATTTTGAGCAGTACTTTCACATGTAAAGAAAGTAATAACAGAAGCAGTAATAATGTTTACAATCAGGTATAAATATGGAAAGTAATGATGCCACATATTCTAGATTACACAGGAGTAGAAATATGCGTGCAGAGTTCTTAGCTGAAGAGAGTTGGCTTCGGAGTAGAAAGGAGGCGACAGAAAGGCTAGAGGAGGAAGAGTCCAATCAAGCTGATGGCAAGGAATCAGTATGGTACAGAGGAGGAGAGGGAAATATTTGTAGATGAATGCTTAAGGTTGAGGCTCCAGAGTGGGAAGTCAGATGTTGGGGTTATTTATTGGGGCACAGGAGCATATCCAGTGAGTAAAGGTCCTTGGGAATATTAAGGCGACACCTCCACCTTTTTTATGGAGTCTGTCAGCTCTGAGGCAGGAGCAGTTTGGGGGTAGAAATTCAACATTTCTGATATATGGTTTTAGCCATGTTTCAGTGATGGCGGTAAAATCTGGTTTATATTGATTTAGCCATGCATACAGTTGGGGAATTTTATTTCTAATGCTCTGGAGATTAATTGTGGTGATGTGTATGCATTTTGTGGAGTTAGGGGAATTATGAGAGGGGAGAGAATGGTCGGGGTTAGGATGTATATCACCACACAGGACTAGATTACAGAGAATTGGGAAATTGCTAGGCAGGGGGCTTCTTTTTGGGTTACTGAAGTATTTGTGGACATGTAGCAAGGAAGGCTGTGTTGTGTAGAGAGGAAGATCAATTTCTTTAGAAGATTATATCAGTTCCATAGAGACTAGAGCAGATTGCAGCATAGCTGGGGAGGATGTGAATGTGGGGTGATGTAGAAGGGGAGACTGGGGGAAGTAGATAGGCTGAGTGAAATGAAGATAGTTTTATAAGGAGAAAAAGGTATAAAGTAAATGTGAGGAGAAAGATGTTGAATAAGAGACATAGCTGTGTAGTGTTTAATGATGGAAAGGTTAGGCTGCGTGCTGAGGAGTGTAAGTGAGGGTGGGGTATATAGGTAGGACTGATTAAATAATGTTAGGTATAGAACAAATAGAACAGATTTAGGAATGATGCATCTATTTTCTGCAGAGAACATTCAAATCCTATGAAACATGATGAGGCTCTTGAGAACTATGGAATTGTGGATGCAAATAATCAGCAATCTGAGGATCCGGTTTGTTTAGATGGAAACAAAAAAAAGAAAGGAAGAGGTTCTCAACAAACAAGGAAAAAAAAAGAAACTGATTAATGTAAAGGAAAGAGAATACGTAGTAAAAAGGATTCTGCTTTGTTATGTAACACACAGGTTACAGGGAATGAAGATATCTGTCTAAGAGAAAACCCTCAGTCTACAGAAAAAGGCATCACCTTTCTAATGGAAAAAAAGAGGTAAGGGGCAGGTAAAAAGGAAGAAATCAAAACTGAACATGGAAGGATTGAAGAACATTACTGTAAGAAAAAGAGGACAAAGACAGATGTTGACTACATGGCTCAAGCTGTGGATTTACAATGCCAGCTGGATGAGAATTTAACACAATGAAATCGGTGGAATTAATAAGACTAATAGTGATGAAGATCTATCCTTCGTAACAATTGACAGAGCAGAAATGACTATTAGAAGCTGAAGATTCTTCAGAGATGGCCAGCAAAGATATTCATGTAATTGGAGATTCAGTTATTAGAGGAACGGATACTTATATTTACAGAGATAATGAACATAGAGTAGTGTTATGCTTGCCAGGAGCAAAACTAGAAGATCTGAAACAAGCCTTGGAATGCCTTAATGTAAGGAAGTATGGATCTGTTTTTATTCATGTTGGTACAAATGATATCACCAACAAATATTCTTTGACTTTTAGTCAGGAACTGACAGCCCTCCAAGATAGTATGTACTTGTTCTGGTGTTAGGAAATATTTTTCACAAATCACCTATAAAAAGGATAGTCAGGTCACTGTGAATGAAAAGATTTTTTGGATAAACACCTACATGGAAAAAATGCCCTATTTTAAAAAATGGAAATGTGTAGAGCATCCAAACCTTCTTTTGGGCACATGTGTTCAGACAGGATGGTGTGCATTTGTCCAGATCAGGGAAGAGAATTTTTGCAGCAGGTATTTTGCAATATTTAACAAACACTAGCCAGGATTTTTGCCAGGTCAAAAACGTAACAGTTCACAGATAGCAACATTTGATCTCTGATGGTTGTTAATGCTAGGAGCATTAATAATAAAGTTTTTTTATTAGAAAATTTGCTACGTTCCCACAAGACTGATGTTATAGTTTGTGAAACATGGTTAAAGAACAATGACTGGAAACCAGTTCTGTCAGGGTATAAATGTTTTTACTGTAACAGACATTCTAACAAAAAAATCAGGTGGAGGTGTTATGATAGGGATTAAAGATAGCTATGAGACTTGTGATTATTACATGTTCAGTGATAACACCAATACTATAGACTGTGTAACTGACAATAAAGACAACCCTGGAACATGGAACAATTGTTGGAGTGTACAGACCACCAAAGTCAAGTGCAGATGACCTAGAGGAATTCATACATTTCTTACATGAAACACAGGAGGGAATAATAATAATAGCTGGGTTCTTAAATTTACAAGAAACAGACTGGAATAATATTGATTCAACAACATTAGTAAAGAAATTATTCACAGAGTATATTCAGGAAAAACAAATGCTTCAGATTGTAAAGAAAACTATCAGGGGACGGAATATACTAGATATTGTTTGTGTTCCCAAATAAATTACTATAACTTCAAGTTTTACCACCATTGATGTACAGTGATCATGGGGTCATAAAGGTTAATTTGTTGTTAGATAATTCTGCCAAATTGAAATCTAAGCCAATGCACAGAAGGTTAGTTACAGATTATAGGGAAGCAAAACAGTTGCAATATAAAACTAACTGGAGTGAAGTGTTCAGTGGAAAAACTGCAGATGGAAGGTGGAAAGTTTTGAAAGAGAAATTGTTTGAGTGCAAAAAGTCAAAAAAGGTTTAACATCAGGATCTAGGCATGCAACGTCAGGAGGGTATATTTCCATAAGAACAAGATACCTGATTAAGGTGAGAGACAAAAAAAATATAAGAAATGGAAGAGAGGTCGAACTACAAATTTGAAAACTGAAATAAACGAGCTGGACAAACAGATTAAGCATAGTGTTAGACAAGATCAAGAAAAATTTGAAGAAAATTTATATAAAGATATTGAGCAAAATAAGAAACCTTTTTATAGATGCATAATATGTGGAAGGAGTAAAGATACACAAATTGATAAACTGTGTGCAGATTCTAAAATTTATTCTCAGACACAACAGATCATAGATAAATTTACAAAATCTTATGCAAAACAGTTTGGCTCCACAAAAGGGGTGGTAAGTTGTCCTAGTGACATCCAGGTAACCCCAGATTCTGGAATCAAATTAGATTATATTGAAAAAGAACTGTGCAAACTGGATCCAAACAAAGCACAGGGAGGAGACGGAATAATTAACAATGACCTGAGAACACTTGAGCAAGAACTTACACTGCCATTACATCTGTTATTCACTAGGTCATATAAATATGGGGAGATTCCTCAAGACTGGAGACGTGCACTTATTAAACCTGTCTTCAAGGGAAAGGGGAGTAGGACAAACCCAGAATCATACAGACCCTTAAGTCTACTTTCATGTTGTGGAAAAATAATGGAGAAGGTAATACTGGATAAGTTATTGGCAGAACTGGATAGGTTGGTACTTGAAACCATACATCAGCATGCATATGTTGAAAATAGATCTATTACCACCTGTAACATGATGTTCTATAACAATATAATAACAGCTATGAATGAAAAATTGTGCTGTGCTGTGATTTATATAGATTTAACTTCAGCATTTGACAAGGTCATGCACAAAACACTGATCAATAAATTAGTACAACTAGGTATTGATGTACTATTGATAAGATGAATAGCTGCATGGCTTACAAATAGGACATGGCAAGTATCACATACCAACTGGACAGGTGAAATCCATGGTTACAGTCAAGGTGTCCCACAGGGCTCTGTACTAGGCCCTTACGTGTTTAGATTGTATCTTTCAGACCTTGCTTTTTCATCTGAGGTGTTCTACAGTCTATATACTGATGACCTGAAATTGTGTTACAGATAAGACATGTCTGCAAAATAATTGAACTAAATTGACCATTTGGGCAAAAGAGAATAATATGTTGATAAATGCATCAAAAACTAAGCATATGAGATTTGGGAGACAAATTGAAAGGTGAATATTAAATACAGTACACAGTGTTTGAAACTGTAGACTCATTTAAGGACCTGGGTATATGGGTAGATTCAGCTATGAGTTTTTCTAATCATATCAACCAATTGGCTAATGATAGTTATAGAACTATAGGTTGTATAAAATGATTTATAAAGTCTAGGAAATCAAACATAATCAAGTCATTGTTTGTTACATTAGACCCAACTGGAGTATGGAATAACAATATGGAAACCCTAAAGGAAAAAAAGCATGAATAACCTGGAAAGAGTACAGTGGAAATATACCAAGGGCATCCATGGATGTGAAAATCTAAGTTATTATGAAAGACTAAAATATCTGAACTTGTACAGTGTCTCTTACAGATATTTAAGAGGAGATCTTATTCAGGTATATTGGGCATTTAGGGACAACTACTTCTGGAAACATTTGGGGTTATCAAAAAGTACTAGAGAATCATTAGATAACATATGTAAAAGATTCTATAGGAATGAGAAGTGTACTAATTGGTTCTCTGACAGAGTAGCTGATGCTTGGAACAGACTACCAAATTACATTAAAGCAAGTACTAGTTTAGATATTTTTAAGAACAGCCTGGACATTTATTATGGGAACAAGTGTTTTGGCATATTGGCAAGCTAGAAGGGCTTTAACACCTGTGTGTGAAACATGCATATGTATGTACGTATGCAGGAGTTTAAGACAATATAGTATGTATGAGAGTCTAATGATGTATTTGAAATCCTGAAAGTTGACTGCTGGCAGTTATGTGTGGAAGGAGGTGTGTTTAATGGACCTCATAGCATGTTTTTATCACACCTCTTTTCATGAGGACCACCTGTTAGATAAATGTGCAGATTGTGTGTGCAAATAGTGGACAAACTTAAACAGCCTTGGAACAAGTCTTGGGGGTAGTAGTGTTTTCAGTAAAACAGTAGCACGACAACAGTACACATAGGAAATAGTACATGGCCAAATACTCAGATTCCAATGCCTACAAAACATGAATCAGTTTTATTCCACATTAAGGGTAATGAAGCAAAACTCCTCCCTGCTGCCTGATCATAAATTCTTCCTGTTACTAATGAAACATTACCACTGGTTTTCATCAAATATCAGTTCAGAATCACAGCTTACCATTATGGTTAATTAATACTGATTGGAGCAGTCTATCAGGAAAATGGCCACCCATCATTTCATATCTTGGATCTTACTCGGCTCATATCCCTCACTTGAAGGACTGAAAGGAATTCTGACTGTTAAGGTACAGGTGGATTAGATCCTTACTAATCTCTCCTCAGAATATTGCTATTTATGGTATGATGCCAAAAGTAAATGGTCAACTGACAAATCGACTTAAAAATGTACAAAAATTCCCAAGGGCCACTGACTGATTTTTGTAGGAGTATGTGAAATTTTCATTGCACCACTATTAGCCAAACTCTGAAATCTGTTGTTTGGCCTGATCTATACATATCACCACCGGATGATGCAAGTAATATTTGTTCTCACTGTCTTAAATAGTCTGGCTCCACTGTATACAAGGTATGTCAGGATGGTCATTTTTTTCTTGAATAACCACTTGGGCTCTAAGCACATATGTCAGAGACAACCTGTGGACAGTCCACCACAGAACTAAACTTGACAATACCTTTGCCAAGATCAGGCTAACATGCAGCCAAGTTAGAAGATACTGACTCATGCAAAAAGGCTTAATTGGTTGATAAGAGAAAACTCAAATATAAACCCTAAAAGGTTCTCAGAAATCTGCTGAAAAGCTTCTCCATCTAAGCAGTGATAACCCCCCCCCTCCTTCTCCCCATCTCACAGTCAATCTGTCCACCATTTTCATAATGTAATGCACAGTATTGTGTCCTGCCTACAAGTAGCCATAGACTAGGCTACTCCTAGTCACAGCTATTCAGGCTTTACCACACATACATGCATATATACAGTTCTTAGCATCAAGTTTAAGACAATGGTTTTCGCATCATTTGTTGGTCAAAGACAGACATTATTGATGAATACTAGAGTCGGCATACACTTCCTTGTAGGAACACACACTATTTTCTTTCTTCCAAAACTATGCTTCAAACTATGTAAGAGAACCAAGGGAGGACAACTGTCACATCTGCCTGAAAAGTATATTATATAGTAGGGCATGTCTATCAGTACTTAAAGTGGCCTGTAGTGCAGTCTTGGGCATTATTCAATGCCAGAGGTCATTGTCTGTAGTAAGACATTTCATATGTGTAGACAATACTGAAAATAGATACAACAAACATCCATTGAAGAGGTATAGTGGTTTCTTGTCATGGTGCTTTATAATACTGAAAATAGAACCTTACACAATCCCAACCATTTCAAGACTAATCAAACAAGCAGTATAAAATCGCATGTCTTACTAGCAAATCTTGCCTGCTGTTAAAGAAATCACTCTAAATTACATTTACCTGCCTTCTCTCAAAAATTTCAACTTAGTCCTGCTGTTGACTCATTCTTTCTAATTGTACTCTGGTAGTCTGCACTCTTTCAGTGGTTGCCTCCTGTGCTTTTTTGCAAAAATCAAATCTGGAAAAGCTCACCAAGACTCTGACACAACTTGCTGTGAGGAAAGGTTAGTTTACTTTCGATTTCTTGTATTTTGTATTACTTTATTGCCTTCTATTTTGTATACTGTGATTTGTTTTCTTTACAGTGTTTTATTTGTATTCTGCTTTGAATTGCATATTAAAACTTGGAAAGAGACCACAGCCATCTCTCTCTTGCGAGTCACACAATTTTTTCCCACCCTCTCAGCCTGTTGCTGTTGTGTTCTTAAACACAACTGTCTTTGTAGTTGCCTGCCCCTTATGTCAATTTGACTTCATATCTGCTTCCCTCTCCCCTTTCACTGGCTGTTGTAAGCACAAAATCATCATTTTGTGAAATCACTCCCCTTCAACTATTTACATTTATTGATCATCCCACTGGATTCCAGAGAGCCAGAAAACAAAAGTGCCCACCCCCTTTCAATCAATCTTGCTATTTTAAAATTAGTAGCCCTCCACTTAAACAGCTGAAACTTTAGTTACCCCCTTTTTCATATCTAACTCCTAAGTGCACATTGCAGTGTTTGTAATACTAATCCATTTTTTCATCTTACCTTTAAACATGTATTGCAAGACCAACAGTTATTGGGAAGCCTACATTCTGCCTCTCAGTAGTCATCTTGGGCTTAGTGCTTCTGTTTACTCCTGGCAAGAGAGGCAGCACAGAGACATTATTTCCTGGAGACTGCTCATCAGCAGAAAGCCTAATAACTGCTTCATAGGTGACAGCTTGAAATTTGTGCTTATATTCTGCTCCTCGTGAGAGAAGGGGCAGAGTGCATGGATTCCTGACTGTTTCTGATTGGACAGCAAGTGTCTGTGCTTAAATTCCTGATTGGTCTTGTTGCTATTCAACGCCTCTAACAGGAAAAGGCTACAACTAGCCTACAGACCCTTCCATCATCTGGGACAACACCATGATGAAAGAAGCAGCATTGTATCCCAGAAGAGTATACCTGAGGTGAGACCAGCACTAGTAGTAGTCAAGCAGTAGCCATTCATGCGACTCTCCTCCATATTCTTGACAAGTTAATTCTTTGTTTTCACTAAGTACTGCTTGATTTGTTTCAAACTTCAGAATATCTGACTATATACTTCATCTCTAAATTTTCAGACTACGTATCTGTTTCCCCTAAAGTGTTTGGCCGTGCCCTGTACAGACTCAGACACTGAGTGACATTTTCTTGAAAGCAGAATTGAAATTTCTCCAGTGCCTAGTTGCATACAGGACAACTAGTTTGCATTGATAAGTATTGTCTCTAGAGTTGCAAACCAAATACTTTTGGCATTGCTTTGTATTCTCACTTCAGCTATCTAATCAATAAAAAAGGATCTTGCCACGGATATAAACCTTCCCACTATCCCTCTTAACACCTTGGTGGATATGGGTATCCTGAGGCAATGTAGAAATTGCCTCATGTTTATTAATGACCAGTTAATTCTCAAACTGATATGGTATGTGACAGATGTATTTACACAATGTCACTGAAGGCAAAGCTCTCACATAAAAGTACTCCTAATGTCAATAAGCTTGTAAAGTAGCACACATGCTGCATCCATCACACAATTCAAAGCATATATATGCACTCACATATGCTGAGGTGCTTAAATATAACCCTCCTAAACCACAAAAACCTCCTAGATGAAGTACACAACAAATACCCTCAGCAGCCCCAAATGCACTCTTTCAAAATAACACCCACATCAACACAGAGTCACATCTCATGGAGCCTCTACCTCTAAGCTCAAAAAGCAAACCACCAAACAATCCAATGTTCTGGTCATTGGAGACTCTATTGTGAGAGACACTGATGTCTCCCTCATGAGGCTAAGGAGAAAGTCAGGGTTATTTGCTTATCATGGGCTAGTATCCACCATATTACGTATGCCCTCAGGTCATTGGACCACAAGTACCAGTATGACTCAGTCATAGTCCATGTGGGAGTAAATTACCTGAGATGTACCTCCCTATAGTACATGAACAGAGACATCACAGAGCTCTCAGAATGCATGTCTAAGGCTGGTACAAGCCTAGCATTGAGCAGCATTTCACCTTCTCCAAGGATAATGTCACAATATGAAAAAAGGTAATAGACTTTAATAATTGGCTTGGCTTCTAGTGTCATTCTAAGGGGGTCTAATATTTGTCAGCTTTGAAGGAGATGATCAACAGACCATGCTGCTTTGCCAGTGATGGTCTGCACCCCTCCTCTTTAGGCTTTTGAATATTAGCTAAAACATGATCTTCCACCATAGTGCCTTTTTAGGCAATACCAAACTGAAAGTACTTCTGACAAAGTAAATCAAAACCAAGAAAATCTAAAGGTATTACTGCTCAGTGCTAGGAGTCTAAACAAAAAACTCCACTCCCTAGAAGTTGTCTTCACCCTTAAGAATGCTGATGTCTGCTGTCACTGAGACATGGTTTAAAGCCATGGAGAGCACGCCAACAGTGCAAGGTTATAACACCCTCCCACACATTTAGACCAGCTACTACACAGACAGGGACTACAAGTGCAGGTGTGTATTTACATAAGAAATAAATATACCTCAATGCCAGTCAAACAGGACAATGCACTTCAGCTGCTCCACGTTCAAATAACCATAAGCAAAATCCAGTATCACTTCTTTGTCAGCTATAGGTCACCCTGTATGATCCAGGAAACCCATCCCATGTATTTAAACTTATTAGAAACACTAACCATCCTACCAAATACCATATTCGTGGGTGACTTTAATTATCCCACTATTAACTGAAAATCCTATACGACACCAAATGTGCAGGCACAGAGATTCCTGGATTTTGTAAACACAAACTCCCTGAACCAGATAGTCAATACATCAACCAGGGGTGCAGCCATACTGGCTCTGGTCCTCACTAATAAGGGAGAGTGCTGCACACCCCTTACTGTAATGTATGCCCTGGTAAGGTAAGGCCACAAAATGGTCTCCTTTGAAGTAAAAAATAAAACCGAACCCCCAGCTAAACCTGAAATATTCAGGAACTACTCTAAGGCTAACCTCCTGGTATTAAGTGATAACTTGGCAAAAATGTCAAACCCCCATAAAAGCTGAGAACACTGCTGCCTGTGCAGAATTGTTCACAGAAACCCTGTAGAAGCATGTTAATAGCTGCATAGAGGCAGCTATACCCACCAGGAAGAAGTACAGAACTAACTCAAAAAACAAGCCACACTGGTGGAATCACAAAATGAATAGACTGTATAACAGAAGGAAGAAAATCATGGCAAAAATTAGGAGATGCAGTGCCTGGCAGAATAAGAGGACAAATGAAGTCTATGAAAGCAAAATTTGAGGTGAAAAGACAACCACTAGGCATTCGGTAGCTATGTCTGCAACCTCAAGGACAATACACAATGGTTTGCAGAGCTCATTGTAAACAGAGTCACCTATACTGAGCCAGATGATATGGGCAAACCTACTAGCCGATAAATTCAGCTCCAACTCTACCCCCTCTATCCCCTTCAACCTTCCCTCAGGAAATACCATCAAATATAACTCCCCCTGCTATCACTAGGGAACAGGTCCTTAATCCTCTAAGGCCAAGAACACTGTGGGGCCTAGAAAATATCCCAGGATGCTTTATAAATAGCATGAAATAGAACCTATCAGGGCATCTGGAATTGCTATTTAACTATAGCCTCCAAACAGGCTTCATGATCCATGAATAGAAAACAGCAACAGTCATCCCTCCACACAAAGGTGGGCTACCTACTGAACCTGGAAACTACACACCCATAAGTCTCACTTGTCTTATATGCAAAGCCTTGAAAATAATTATTATGGAAATTATCAATAGTGATATAGTAAACCTCCAGACACTGGACCCAACCCAGTTTGGTTTTGTCAAGGGCAGATCATGCCTACTCAAACTGGTGGACTTCTACCTTGACCTGGCCAAAGCATTTGACACAATACCTCACTCAGGCATTACTGATAAACTCAAGAGTTTAGGTACAAATATGTCACACAGTGGATAGCCAAATGGTTCACAGACATGACCCAGGGATTTAAAACTGGGGGACTCCATCTCTACAAAGAGGCCAGTCACAAGTGGAGTCCCTCAGGGACCAGTCCTTGGACAGCTCCTTTTTGGCATGTACTTCTCTGAAGTCAAGGCCAATGTCACTGGTCTCTGACAATTTGCAGATTACAAATTAGGAGCTGTCAATGAATCCCACACCAACACAAATGTTCTCCAGGAGGGCCTGACACAAACAACTGGTGTCAGAGACATGGACTAAAACTAAACGCCAAGAAATGCATAACAGCATCCTTTGGAAAGTCATCCACCCCTGGTAACTATCATATTGACAGCACATCCCTTAGAGGTGACCCAGTAGACAGGGACTTGGGGACACACACAGATTGTAATCCAGATTTTGACCATTACATGCCTACAGTAGTAAGGAAATCCTTCTATGTTGCACAACTTATAAACAAAGGCATGGCATCCAAGTCCAAGGAAGTCATTGTTACACTGTATTTGACATTCATCAGACTTATCATTGAGTACAATACCCCCTTTAGTATGTACCTAACCAGGGATATCCAACAGTTGAATGTCCACAGAGGTTCCTCACTAAAAGAATACAGGGCTTAAGTAAAATGTCCTATGGAGATGGCCTCAAGGGTCTATCCCTGTATTCCATTTCCTACAGGCTTTTGAGGAGAGAGATCAATGCCCGACATTCAGCGGGTTGTCAGACCCTACTTTGATGGACCTCATGCATATCTGCAAAATGAACAGCACCAGAATTATCCATTCTAAAGATTTAAACCTTGCCTGTGATATAAATAGGACCTGCTGGAGAGACAGGTATGTACACAGAGATTTCTCAATCTCTGAATAGGCTCCCCCCATCCATGTGAAGTAGAGTTCTTCTCTAACCTAATTCAAGTGCAACCTGGACAATTGGATGGGGAGTAAAAAATGAATTTGTGGTTTGGCACCTCCATCTCTAATAGACACAGGCAACATGTAAATGGTTCAGCTCCTAGGCCCTAGCTTGTTAATGTTTCCTCTCGCAAGCCCCTGCTTACACTTATTAAGGATATCAGAACTTGTCTGAGGTTTGGGATGTATGGTTAAGCTTAAAAAGGCCTTTGTGGTGGTTAGCCTAGTAAATACCTATGAATCTATGAAGTCATGTGCTCACATTTCAAAAAAATGTTCCTGTCGCTGGAAATATGAGACTTGTTAAAGTGTAACTGGTTCACCTAGAACAAGTACTTACAGTATTAGCATTCATTAGATTTGCAGCATTAAAGTGGATTTTATAAATCACAGCAAACAATGTTCTAAACAACTTACAATATTTATGAATTAATGTCCTCACTAGGTCTCTCGCAGTCCTTCCTTCTATGGTTCAAAAGCTACCTGTCCAGTAGGTCTCAGTCTGTAAAATAGCACTCCACCCTCTCTCCACATCTCCCAGTGTACACTAAAGTGCCACACGGCTATATCCCGGGTCCTCTCCTCTAAAATTCTCTGCACCACCCACCACACATCCACGTAACAGGGCTCCCTAATACAACAGCCAGATGATGCCCCACACATTTGTACATCTGACAACATGGCACATCTCCAAAATATTACTCAAGAAACTTTAACAGCCACTGGAACATGGCTTTGTAACTCAAATCATGCTCACCCCCCCAAAGGAAAAATAAATCCTCTGAAATCCCTCTTTCATGTAAAAAAATAAATTAAAGTCCTCTATTTTTATAACACACCATTGAAATCATTTCTCATATCAGGGATGATAATGGATGATATTCTTAAATATGATCTGCATATAAAAAATTTAAAATTGCATAAGAAAAAAACTCAAACTAGGGATGCTTTAAAAAAGTAAAATCCTCACCAACACAACTAAATCTACACTTGCCACTACTTATTGCTTCCATACACATCATTATGGTGCTCCCCATCCTGAATAACCCCCCAGGCTTCACAAATCTCAAAACCTGAACAATGCTATAACAAAATCTGCTAAATTTGCAGCAAATACCCCTTTTAGTACCCACCATTGTATAGCACTAAAAAGCCAAAACTGGTTAGAACTAGCTATAGAATTGTCCAGCCCTAAATGCCGTTTTATACATCTATGCTCCCAGTAGGTCATTATGATCCAATGATCCAAAAACACCTGTCTGTCCACAGACCTACCTGAACATTGTCTGTTCTCATATCATGTTGCTAAGGCCTGGATCTCCTTACCTGTATCCATCAGGTCTGAAAGACTTCCTAGCCAAAATGTGGTCCTGTCCTTGCTCAGCCCCAGGATAAACTATATCCCTAAATGTGAACAAGTACCTGTTTCTGCCTTACACCTCCTTATTCTCCCTTCATTTAATTCCTTACGTCTATCAATTTCTCTCCTCTGGCTTTCTCTCTAAATACACTATAAGCCTGCTTTTCCTCTCATTTCATATTACAATTCCTGTTCGTATTATAAAAACTTAAAAAAAAATATGGGTGCAAGGAATGAGCAGAATGATGTCACTCCCTAGTGGGTGTGGTTCACACCCTAGTATATGTTGCCTCTGCCTTCTGCTCATTCAGAACCTAGTCATTTTGTGAGATGTAATCAATTAAAACCCAGAGTTGCATCCTAAGCTGGTCTGACAGAAGAGACAAAAACCCTCCTCTATCTGACTTGCAGGACTCATACCTGTGCAAGATGGAATAGGGCACCAGTGTCATCTAGTGGCATGCATTTCACATTTATCAGGAGTGGTGGGATAGTCTGGCATCTCTGAGAGGGACCCTCTGCTCAACAGATGGTAGAGTGACCTGCAAATGTGAAGTAGGGATCAGCTGGCCAGGTGGGATTCAAAGGTACACGAATGAAGTGCAGAGTTCTAAAGTATGTACTATATTTTATTTCCTATACAATATAGTAATATATTACACAAGGCAGTATAAATGCATTTTCATAGACGTTTTAAAACAAGTTGTTAATGCTGCCATGTTAGAATCAAATTTGAAGTCCTTTGTTATAAAATGTTCATTTGATGATTTCTTAAGCCTTGCAATTCATTCAAAACCGTTTCATCCCTATGGTGGCCTTCACATTAACTGTACTGTATTAATAGCGTCTTAAAGTTTGCTGTCTAGTCATTAAATGTGAAGTTGCATTTTAATTGTCATTATGTTACAATACATGCATACAAATATTTCATGCACAAGCATCAAAGCCCTTCTAGCCTGCCAATATACTAAAACAGTTAATCCCACAAGTGTCCAGGCTGTTCTTAAAAATATGTAAGCTAGTGTTTGCTTTAGTGTAATTTGATAGTCTGTTTCATGCACCAGCTGTTCTCTCAGAGAACCAATTAGTACACTTCTCATTCCTATAGAATCTTCTCCATAGGTTGTCTGATTCTCTACTAACCCCAAACATTCCCAGATGTACTTGTCTCTAATGCCCTATATACCTGGTCTCATCTTAAATATCTATATAAGACACTGTACAAGTTCAGATATTAGTTTTTCATAACTTAAATTTTCTCATCCATAGATGCCCTTGTTAGACTTCCGCTGTAAACTTGCTAGTTTACTTGTGCTTTTCTTGTAATGTTTTCATACTGCAATTCCTTACTCAAGTTTGGGTCTAATGTAACTAACAATGACAATTTTTTCTGATTTCCTAGGCATTATAACTATTTTTATACAATCTATAGTTCTATAACTATCATTAACCAATTGGTTGATATTAGAAAAACTCATAGCTGGATCTACCGATATACCCAGATCCTTCAATGAACCTACAGTTTCAATCACTGTATGCGGTATTACATAGTTATCTTTAAATCTGCGTCTTCCAAATTTCATATGCTTAGATTTTGATGCATTTATCAGCATATTGTTCTCCTCGTTCGAAATGGTCAATTTAGTCATGTTATTTTGCAGACATGCCCAAGCTGTAACGCATGTAATTAGTTTACCCAATTTCAAGTCATCTGCGTACAGTGTAAAACACCTCAGAAGATAAAGATAGATCTTGAAGGACACTATCTAAACATATATGCGCCTAGGATACAGCCCTGACTGTAACCTTGAAGTCACGTAATTGCTGTATGATACATGCCATGGTTTATTTCTAAGCCATGTGTCTATCTCTTCAAGAGTACATTGATACCCAGTTCTAATGTATTTTCAGTGTTTTGTGTATGCCCCTGTAAAATGCTGCAGATAAATCTATATAAGTTACATCACAGCATATCCATTATAATAGAACACCGTGGTACGAATGGTAATGGATCTTGTTTTAATATATGCATGCTGACATATGGTTTCAAGTCCCCAACCTATCCAATTTTGACAATAGCGTATCCAAAATTATCCTTTCCATTATTTTTCTACAATATGAAAGTAACCTTAAGGGTCTGCATGGCTCTGGGTTTGTCCTACTCCCCTTTCCCATAAATATAAGAGAATACATTTTAGAATCTACACACAAAAGAAACACAAAGTGTCAAAGTACCACTGCTAAACAACCAAAAGTACAGAAATCAGTGGTGCAGAGGGGATTAACCACAGAAAAATGCACTTGTGAAGCAAGTTACCAAGTATCAGAAAATTAATTGTAGATTAAGCGCTTTCATCTTTCAACAGCTAAGCTAGTACAGGGCTTCATCAGAAGGTGTTGACATCACTTATAAAGTTTATCAATAAATACAACAGAACTTGTAAATATTGAATTGCTTCCAACCATGATGTACGCACAGATATGATGCATAAGTTGCTTTGTTTTCCCTCCTTTTTTTCATTCATCTCCACAGCACCTGGGGAGATCGAACACAATAGGTACCAGCATCAGAAATATCTCATTAGGGTGATGCAGCTTGCTTATAAGTATGAGCTATACTGAATAATATTAACTAATATAACAATATATTCCCCTTTAAAATATTTCTATTCATTAATGCAGTCCCAAGTTTTATTTTCCTATATCTTTCCTTAACTATGAGATCTGGTTTCCTTAACTATGAGGTGTGGTTTGATGCTACGGAGGCCAGTGAGTTTACTACATATTTTATATTTTGTTCAGATTTCAGGCAGTCATCAGTACTGACAAGTAGAAGCTTGGTTTGGGTAACTAGATCTTAATGTTGTAGGAAGAGGTTATTGAGAAATTATTTTTTGGTTTAAGGGTTGCTTTGAGGTAAATAGGACCATTTTTATTGGAGGGGGTTTAATAACAGTGTCAGTTAACCTACAATTCAATGTAGGAAAAACATGCTTGGGTGAGCTGTTTTAGTTTTTCTTTGCTTTCAGCAGAAAATGAGTGTAGAGTTGTCCGTATACTGGATGATAGTGGCTGATCTTTGTCTTTAGTGTGCATCTATCCTCACTGCCTACCTCAGTCTGGATTGCTCGTCTAAACCTGAAGGGACATTTTGTTTACTTTTGCTCAGGCAACCTCATACTAGACTCTGAATACAGCTCCAGCCAAATGGATATGTAGCTGTAACTGCATTCTCTGTACTGACTTACATGAGTGTTTTATCGTGAATGAAGGTATTCCAGACCACGGTCTTAAGCTGTAGTCACTGTACCTATTATTAGTCGTCTTAAGTTGTAGTCATTATACGAGCTAGTCTCTGCAGCCTCATTAAAGAGTGTTCTTATATTACTGCAACTGTATTTACCAAGTGCATATTCTGTAGCCAAGGCTTATTACTATGTCACTGTTTATCCTATCTTTGTTTGAATGCTGTAAGTGTATAAAGGGCTAACCAATTGTTTAAGAGATTGCTGTGCTAAATTATCTCTGGTGATCTGGCAGAGGCTTAGGTTGCATTTCTATATATCGGAATGTTAGTATTTTTCCTAGGCACAAATTACAATTTAATATAACCTACTGCACGATTATACTGACTTATTGCATAGTATACTATTTCAGTTACTACTCGTGCTTTTACTTTCTTTTTAGACATCCAGCCCCTTTCAGACTATTACTACTAAACACCTTTTCTTTCTCCTACCTTCTCTTTCATTTGGAACCCCTCTTTCAAATACTATACTGGAAAGCATTAACTCTCTTCTTTTTCAACAGCATTATATCAATTATTTGATTTTTCTGGCTTCTTCCTGCACTTAACCCCTCCCTTCTAACCTCCTTTCAAAGGTACAGACACCCTCTTCAACTAGCCTTCGCCCATAAACTAGAACTAAAATTACCCAAATTACTTTGGCTCAGATGCAAGGATCACTCACTAAAATCCAGGATCTGCACTATTCTCAGAAACCATCTTTTTATTTAACATATGTTGTACTGCTTTACTATACTTAGCATTTAAAAGTGATCCACTTTCATGGCGCTCCATACATCACCAACACATTTTTTTTCTCTCCTTTCATTCCCCATCTAGGATTAACTTACCGGCCCCAAACAACCCTGACTAAGTACAGGTTATACCTTATTAAACCTCAGTGCAGTCTTTATCACTAGCAAAATGTGCCCCTTCCCCGTTACTTTAATTAGCTTGGCTAATTTTTCCTCATAACTTAGTTTCTTATTTGAGTCCCTTTCTTTCTCTTTGCCCTTGTACCTGTAAGCCTTATTTCTGCTTATTTCATTTACCTTAGTCTGTGTAACTAGGATTACCTACACCCCTGTTTCCAGCTGTGCTCTAACTATATTTGACTGCTGCAGCACTCATAGTTACAACCTGGTAATTTAGTAAACCACCACCTTGTGATAACATTTTTTTCTTCCATAACTCAGCTTCTGCTGGAGCTTACCAGAACTTACTTGAATGCTTTTTTTTTCACTCGCACTGTTTTGACCATGTTCCAACCTGCTCCACTCAGGCTGACTCTGCTCCCCTGCCCTCAAATCCCACCCATCCCCACTACACCTAATCTTAAACATAACTAGCCACTCCCACCTCAAGAATTCCACCTATCAACAGAACATAATTAAATTAACCATGTCACACAAACCAATCACATACCACCACCTAAGCCCTACCCACTAATATTCAACTTCATCTCATGGCCATACTGTTTCATCCTCTCAATCAGCAACCTATCCACAGTTATTTCATTATCACATTTAACCATACACTTACATTCTAAATACTATAATTCCAACACTAATAAAACCTTGCTTAATTGAGCATTTATTTTCAATAAAATGGTATCCCTACAAATTATAATATTCATAACTCTTTCCCTAGCTGCACAGTTAACTACTTCATTTATCTAAAAATGTCACCACTCACCCAGAAATCCACAAGTCCTTCACCACTCCAAACATCAGTGATTAACTTCAAAATATCCCCATCAATTTTCAATACTACTCTCCGAGATCAATTCATGTTCAAAATACTGCCAATCAATACTCTACAGCATAGCTGTCTCAGCTTTCATAAAGCCATCACTAATTTCCTTCACACTATAGTTTACATAGCATCAACGTCTAATTAGCAGTGACATACACCCAAACCCTGGCACCACAACTGCCTCATACTCACCAAGCAAAGTCTCCTCTCAACCTCACAACATATTTAACATACCTTGGCAAAAATCAGACCTATTACTAATGAACTTAAATATCAGAAGTCTAGTTAACAAGGTTCAAGGCTTTCATGCTACACTCTCTCTATATTCACCTGACATAGCTGTACTAACAGAAACTTGGCTAAAACCACAAACAGAAGACAATGAGATTATACTCTCTGGCTATAACATTTTCAGATGAAACAGGAAGGAAAAAAAGGAGGGTGGTAACCATAGTTTTCGAAAATAACCTAACACTACAACCCCTAAACCTAAACATTCCAGCCTTCACTATTACTGAAATTCTACTCATCAAATTAAAAATGAATACTAATAAATAGTTAGTCATAGCAGGGGCTTATATCCCATCTGGGAACAACCTCACTACCTTAGAAAACATACTTCAATGAACCACAAAAACCTTTCCCCAAGAAACAATAATGGGAAATTTCAACATAGACTCTAACAGCTGTAACCCAAATAACCCCACCAATCATATAAACCTCTATGGATTTATCAACTTATCCAGTACACCACTAGAACAGACAAACATTAAATAGACACTATCCTTGACTGGAATCTCACCAACAAACACTCTGGATATTTTCCTGATAGCGCAAGTGATCACTCACCAATCTTGTTACCGAGACAAGAGACCAATATTCTCAGAACTACTGTTTATCGCCAAATCCAGAAAAAGAAAAATTTCAACCCCCAGACTCTGGTCACCACACTTAGCTAATGCATCTTGTAAACTCTAAAAGAACAACCCCTAAACACAGCCATTAAATATTTCAACAACTCATTTCTAAATGTTCTTAATCTCGCACCCACTAGGATAGTCAGAACTAAAGCAAACTTCACCCCTTGGCTAACCAAAGAAACTAGAAGTCTTTGCACACTTAGAGATAAAGCCTGGGAACACAACAAAATCTCTACCAACCTGACTAGCATATCAGCAACTCAGAAAAGAGCCAAAACTCAAATTAATCTAGATAAAAAAAAAAAAATAATATACCAACATACAAATGACATCAAAAAAATTTTCAAACATTTTGGTCATCTATCAAAACTCTCCTGCATCCCTGTCAGGTATCTACCCCCGCCCCCCCATGACCACCCCAAACTCAGGTAAAACTGCTGAACAATTTAACAAATATTTCACCCGGAATATGCTAGTACTATCCAAAAATAACTGTCCCCCCACCAGGTACTCTATCCTCATTAAAGAAATAGAAACAACAGTGCTTTCTCCTTTCATCCTGTCCCAACAGACACCATAAAATATGGCTTAAAAATAAAGTTAACTACTACAGCTGACAACCTTCCAACAGAATGCCCAAAGATGGCAGCTGACGCTATCACCTATCCTGTATCTATTCTAGTCAAATCGAACCATTACTGAACAGCAAGTCCCATACATCTGGAAAGTCTCTTACATAAATCCCCCTCCATAAAGGAAGTAAAATTCAACAAAACTAGCAAATTTTAGACCTATTGCCATATTATCTCCTCTATTAAAATTTTAGAAAGGTGTGTACATTCTCATCTTGTACACCAACTCAGCCAATAATCTCCTAGCCAGCTCCGAACATGGTTTCAGACCTAATCATAGTACAACTACTGCCCTCTTAAGCTTCACCAACCAACACAATCAACCTATATAGGAGTGAAGGTAAAATAGTCTCATTCTCCCTTGATATGACCAAAGCCTTCAATATGGTCTTCCACCAAAAACTTCTAAATATCCTATCCAAACTAAATCTTGGTTCGTCTGCTCTCTCTTGGTAACAAAGCTACCTAAATGACTGGCACCAAGCACTAAAGTGGTTGCAAGACATTTCTTCATTAATGCCACTGACATTAGGGGTGCCTCAAGGCTCCATTCTTGGCCCATCTTTTCAATATCTTCAATAACAATCTCAGCACAGCTACTTCTCTAGCTACTCTAGTGCAATATTCATATGGCACCATACTAATATGTGCAGCCCGCATCATTCACGAACTACAGGAAAAACAATTCCTTTACAGCAGCAGAAACATGGCTTTCCAATACAGAACTTGTACTCAACCCTAATAAAACCAGGCTAATAATATTCTAGCCTACTAGAGGTAATGACCCCCCCCCCCCCACTCAACTTCTCCATAACTGTGCCAGGTAACAACTATTGTAGCCGTTACACAGATAAAAATCCTAGGTGTCATTATTGATCATAACAAGAGATTAGTCCAACACATATCACAAACTGTTAAGAAGGTACACAAAAAACTGGGCACTTTATATAAGCACAAATTCCTAACTAAATATCAAAATAGCCATCACAAGAACTCATCTTCTCTCAACACTTCTTTATGCCTCACCAATACTCACTAACCTTAGAAATTCGAAACATGATACAACAAAATAACTAAATGTGCCACAGACTCCCCATACAGAACACATCACTGTCTAGTACTAAAATAGCTATCATGGCTAGAATTCCCACATGATCTACACTACAACCAACTGACTGTAGCACACAAATTACTTAACCAGCCAGGCAAAACACCAGTCCTATAAAACCTACAAGAACCATATTCTAACCATGGACTACTACATTCCACCAACAAATCCTTACTAAAAGTTACCAAATCTACAAATTCCCCAGGTGATGCTCTTTACTATAGTTACATAGCCTAAATCAGGAACTCCCTACAACTAGAATTAACAACTTTAGCTAGTATGACTAACTCTAAAAAAATAACTAACTTTGCTCATGTAACTGTCCAAGATAAAACTTCACTTTTCCCTAAATTACTTCTGCATACACTATTAGTCTGTTAACTCCTTTGACTTCACGGTCTTCCTGATTCTAAGCACTCCAACTACTATCCAAACAAATTTAGACACAAGCCATACAATTTAATTTCAAATGTAGTTATACTACCCATTACAAGAAATGTACTACCTCTTATAGGCAAAATCTAGACTGTATAAGTTTTTTTTTTTTTTTTACCATATAATCTTTTAGTTTTAGTTCTTACCTTATAACAGATATCTGACTGTACTTTGAACCTTCTACTTGATGAAATGATAGAATTTATATATGCACTTTGCTTAAATTGTGACATTCATATTTGCCACTTTGCTTGTATACACTGCATAATTTCATTCTGCTATTAGATCTTTATACAAATTGTCCAACTTGTCTTTGTAATATTTTGTCTCTTTTACATGTGGAGCTTTTCTTCCCAGGCCACCACTGAAAATGGGCTCATACCCAGATGGACTTTCCTGGTAAACAAATGTAAAACAGGGTAAATAAATACAATTCCTTGAATGCTAAGTGTAGGTCATTTATAAATATACTGAAGAGTAGGGAACCTAGAATTAAGCCTTGAGGGACTACCACTGTGCCAGGAAAGAAATAAGAGAAATCAGTTTGTCATTTATCACTTGTTGCCCTTTGTTAGGCAAGGGTTAAACCAGGTTAGAAAACGTTCCTAAATTCCTAGAACGGACAGTTTGTATAGCAATGTCTGATGGAATACCATGTCAAAGGCTTTTGGCAACTCAAGGAAAACTGCTGACATTAGGTTGCCATTATTTCTGCTTTGGTTAGCCGGTATTATGAAACTATAGAAGACCATGAAAAGTGGATAAGTTTGGAAATCATGCTTTGCGGCAGACAGGAGTGAATTATCTGTAAGGACTTGTGACGATGCATTTCCTTAAAACAGTATAAATCAATAGATTTACCCCCCTTTATGTAAGGGTAGTATACAAGATTTTCCCCAATGGATGTGAATGTAGCTTTCCTTAATAAAGTGATTATAACTGAGAATGGGTATGCCACAGCATTACCTATTTTTATATATTTAGCAAGTAAGCTATCTGGGGAAAGAGTAGTGGGTTTAAAGTTTGACAGTAAAGAAACTACTGTTAAGTTGGAATGGGCTCTAATGAGAGTGACCGTGTATTTTGGGATGTGATAGCTGTGTTGCATTACCACAGGATGAGAATTAAGGGAGGCTTACAGCTTGAATGAAATGGAGGTGAACTGACCGTCTCTGCTATTTGTCTGACTAGCAATGATGGAGGCTGGTTGAGTAGTTAAGCCAGGATCTAGTAGTTGGTTAACAGCAGAACAGAAGGTGCTGGTGTTTTAATAGTTTGATGCCTGTAATTTTGTGTAGTAAATTCTTTTGATTTTATTTTGTTTTTGGTGATCTAAGATGTTTATATACTTGATGATTTGCTTTCATGTTTTCTATCCCTTGTCTCTATCCATCATAAGTTGTTTGATTTTAAAAGCCTGCGAGTTAGGTTTGATTTGACTGTTTTAGTTTGGATTGGCACATGTTCATTTTGTATGTCAAGAAAAGATCAGGGGAAAAATTTTACTGCTTTATCATGTTGAAGTGAGAATAGCACACTCTAGTTCACAGATATTAGGTTGATGATGAATAGATCTTTACTGAAGGAGGGGCAGTTTCATGCTTGATTATAATGTTGTTGTCTTTGGCCAGGCTTATGATCTCTCAGTGCAAAAATGGGTAGGTATTCACTTAGTGAGTGATAAAAGGATCAAATAGAAATTTTATTTGGTGTGTTGGTAGGAAGAATCCAATCTAAAATAGAAGTGCTGCTGCTGGTTTTATTGTACCTGGTAGGTGTGGAAATGAGTTAAATAAACCAGTGCAGGTTTATGCAGAGTGAATATCACTGTCTATGGTTTATCAATAAATATTTAGATCACTTATTATGGTCACTTGCGAGATGTCACATGAGGTCCAAAAGAAAAATTCTTCAACGATATTTATATGATTTCCAGGGAATATGGAACTCAAATAGCACAGATACTTTATGTTTATTCATTTGCAGAAAGGGTTTAAATATTTAAACATTATTAAGTGGGGGAAGAGTTAATGTGATACAATTTAATATTTAGTGTATTTTTATAAATAATGGCCGCTCCTCCTCCTCTTTTAAGAGTTTTATGTAGTCTTAATATACTGAACTCCAGTGGAAGGATTTCATTGTTTATTTCTTGGTTCAGCCAACTTTCAGTGATGGTAAAATACATCAGGGTTATGATGGGCTATCCAAGCATGCACTTCAGTTTAACAGATCATGTTCTCAGTATAGTCAGTTGCTATTTGCAGAGTGCTCAATGGAGTCGCAAACCCAAAACTAACGGTGGATTACTATAGCAGAGAATAAGACTGTGTTTAATTTAGAAAATAACAGTGGAATTATGCCTTCTCTTCTTTTCCTTCTGCTGCAGATGCGGGATGCATGACTGGTTGCTAATGAATGCTAATATGAAAATATAACTGTTGACTAGTCATCCCCCAGCCAGCATGAAAGCAAACACTCGTAAGTACAACAAAGATGAGCAGACACAGTGCTTTCAGGTAACTTCTGATCTCCAGGACTTGTAGTTGAATATTACCAATTTAAAAGGTATGACAGGGAAACACTTGCTGCAGTTGCAGAGGGGGACAAACTAATCAGAGTTACGTTAAACACAAGTTGTTTGTGTTCATTACAGGCAGACAAGAGTGGATAACAAATGATTCCACTTGGATAAAAGAGGAAAAAAGTAAAAGCAGCAGTTTGACCATAATCATGAAGATAACAATTTCAGAGTTGCATAGAAAATGGGAAGGGTGAAAAGAAAGATAAATAGTGGTTTAACTGGACCGGGGAGAAGATATTTTTGGGGGGTACCATGTGGGTTTTGCATACTTTTTCTACTTTAATATGTGCCTCCTTAAGGCATTCTAATGTCCTCTCTTCTGCCAAAATATGCTGCAAAGTGGCTATTTTATATTATTCCTTCATAAAATCTTTACTGTTGATCTTGTGGCCTTGGTTATGGCTGGAAATGGCTTGTAAACACGAGTCCATTTAGGCAGTTTAGTAAAATCAGCCTGCATTTAAATTGGAACCTGTGCACTGAGAGAGCGCCTTACAAGAGTATCTGCAAATATAGAGAGCTGAGTATATTTTTCTGTATTATAGAGCTAAATTGTTGCTTAGATATCTGTTGTCTTACTGTTCTGCAAATATACAGAGATAAGTATATATTTTTCTGGTTTTATAATTTGCACTGTGATTCCTCACATCTCTGTTGAAACTGTCTTCCCCACCCCACCCTCATTTTCTGCCTTGTCTTCAGCTGATATAACCATTTTTTATAGCTTGTGTGTTGCTTAACTCCAGGTTCCCTTAATTTTGACCTGTTAATAACAGCCTGCATTTAAATTGGAACCTGTGCACTGAGAGAGAGCCTTACAAAACTATCTGCAGATATATAGAGCTGAGTATATTTTTCTGTATTATTCTGTATTATAGAGCTAAATTGTTGCTTAGATATCTGTTGTCTTACTGTTCTGCAAATATACAGAGATCAGTATATATTTTTTTGGTTTTATAATTTGCACTGTGATTCCTCACATCTCTGTTGAAACTGTCTTCCCCACCCCCTCCCTGTTCTTGGTTGTAGTTTAAATTTGGTGGCTTTTGCAGTGCCCGCCCCACTGTAGATTTGATCTAGGACACTCCCCCAGTCCCATCTCTTTACTGCATTCTACCTAATAAACCCTTTCTGCACTTGCTTTTAGTCCTTTTTAATTTAATTACATTTTTTCAAACTGTGTGTGGACTAATATTGCTACATACTCGTGTGCCAGCTTGCACTGCATGTGAATTGTTTTTACTACTGTTTTTGCTACTTTTCTGAAAAAAAAAAAAAAAATTGTAAGCCTGTTTCCTACCTTTCCTGTAATTAGTGTTCCAGATACAGATTTGCTGTATCCAGGACTGTTTGTAAGCTTCTGAGCCCCCCCAAGCCTTTCTGTGTTGGAGGGGAGCCTTCTACCTTATCAGTGGGAGTGGTAAGCATTGGGTAACCTGTCTACCACATAAGGAGTGGTTCTGGCCCAGAATTTGTAGTTATTGGCCATTTGGGTGGTCTTCCATCTCTCGCAACTTTCTTATTTGAAGGCCTGCATTTGCACTTGTTTCTATCCTGTAACTTCTGGGCCCATCTCATTTGCTCACTCAAAAAAAAAAAAAAAAAAATTTATCTGCTTTTACTGTATTTGTGTTTCTTCCTACTTTATTTTGCTTTTGCGTCATCTTAATAGTACTCAGTTGTATTTATTGCTGCTTGGTGTAACTCATTCTAAGCCTTTTAATTTAAGCACTTGGGCTTCAAACCAGTTTTACATTAAGAAGGTTTGTGGTCTGCACTGTAGTGGCAGAACAGGTAGCTTACATCCTTCTAAGTTGGGAACTGCTGATTGAGGGCTCAGTGTCTGTTATTCTAAAAGTGTATTAATTCTGGGTTTAAGCACTTGGGCTTCAGGCCAGTTATTTTACATTAAGTGGGTTCATGGTCTGCACTCTTGTGGGAGGAGAGGCTGGACTCTGCCCTTCTGAGCTGGGAATTTCTGGTTAAAGGCTTATAGTGCCTGCATATTTGAAATGCTTCTTACTGAAATTGGTACACCTTGTTTGCTATAGCATAGACTAGATCCAGGCCTGCTGAATCTACCTTTGTTTGTATGCTTGTTGTTTGTTTGCTTGTTATTTCCCTGAAATGCTAATGCCACCTAAAATGCGGCTTTTCAGCACTTCTGTGGATCCCTAGTGATATCTGCATTGTTTACTGTACTTATTTCCTTGTTTCACTTGAAAGAAAGTTACTGTTTGTCCTTTTTGCATTTAAGTTACCTGTAACACATTGCATTTAAGTTACCTGCCACTTGCTCACTAAAGCAATTATATAAGTCAGCACTAAAAAATTAAAAGCACTACACCCTCACAAACTCCCCTTGAGTACCTTGTTCCCCATTGGCCCTTTTTTCAATTATAAAGGAATTCCCAATACTATTCTAGCATATCCAAAGGTCAGTTGTCAATCTCCTCTCCGGTCCAGCTGGTGAATCTGGGAATCTTGAGGCAATGTTACAACTGCTTCATGTACACAGACAACCCTCTCCTCCTCCCAACAAATTCCAACACATGAGAGAGATGAAACCATATAGCCAAACTGGAGGCTAAGCTCTCTCAACTCAGTACTGGCATAACTAATCAGGAGGAGAAGGAAACCACACTCACTACAATTCCAGTCTCACATAGACCTACCACGACAGCAAACCAAACACAAATACACAAAAACATACTCTGAGGCTCTAAATAAAAATCTGCCTAAGCAGCAGAGACCTCCAAAGCAGACACCCAAGTAACCGCTACCCCAAAACAAAACACGTGCAACACATAGCTCACAAAGCCAGTGTGCCGAACAGTCACAGCCCTTAAGGCTAAACAACACACCTGATACACTTGTCATAGGTGACTATAGTCAGGCACACTGATGTCCCGCTCACCAGGCTGAACAAGGAGAAGGTTACGGTGAACTGCCTGTCAGGCGCTAGGATCCGCCAAATAACACAAGCACTCAGGTCACTCCAAGGCAAGTACACATATGACTCGGTCATTGTCCATGCTGGTGTGAATGACCCGAGACGTACCTCCCTGGACTACATGAAAAGCGACAGAGGAGCCCTCTGAGCATGTAGCCCAGGCCGGTATGACCCTGACCTTGAGTAGCATCTTACCCTCACCAAGAATGATGCCACAATATGAAGACAATTGGCTTAAGTATTGGTGTCATTCAAAGGGGATCCAATGCCTGTCAGCCTAGGATGACATGCTCGACAAGCCACGATGCTTCGCTAGGGACAGCTTGCACCTGTCATCCCTGGGCTTTCGGATATTGGCAAAGGCTCTTGCTTCCACCATAGTGCCTTTTTTAGGCAAGGCTCAAAAGACAAACACACCTCCATAGGTATCACAAGGGATAAGAAACTAAGAGTAATGCTACTCAATGCCAGAAGTCTAAACCTCAAGATGCATTTACTCAAAACTCTCCTTAGCATGGAGAACATCGATATCTGTGCAGTAACAGAAACCTGGTTCAAGGCTCCTGAGAGCACCCCAGCACTACCAGGTTATACCTCATGCCATGCTTTTCGGCTCCAAAACTTGGACCGAATTACAAAAGGAAGGGGAGTATCAATATTTGTCAGATACCCACACCTCCAGGTTGGTGGCACAGCAAGAAGCATCAGAGACTATCCATGTGCAACTAACAGTGGGTAAAACTGCCTTCCAGTTTACAGCCTGCTACAGACCACCCTCCCAAACCCAGGAACCCCACTCGGCCTTCCTGAGAACAGTGGAAAATATGAAGGTCTCTCCAAACACCATTATATTGGCCGACTTCAACTACCGAAACATAGACTGGGAGCATTACTCTAGCTCCAACACCCTAGCCCAAAGGTTCCTAGAATTTATAAACTGAAATGCTATGGAACAACTTGTTACCACTCCCACAAGAGGGGAAAATATACTGGACCTGATCATCACCAACATGGGGACACTATGCTCCAGACCAGAAGTGTATCCCTCACTGGTAAGATCAGACCATAAACTAATCTCACTGGATATTTACATCCCGACTCCACCCCCTGCCCAGAAAACCACAGTGAAAAACTTCTCTAAAGCAAATTTCACACTCCTCAAAACCGAGGTGGAATCCTTCAAAGCCCCTGAGCCTGTGGAAAATACGGCCCAGACCACAGAATCCTTTATAAACGCATTCTATGAACACCTTCAGGAATGCATGGATCATGCAATCCCAAATAAAACCAAGAACCAATCCTCCAAAGGCAGACGTCCTGTCTGGTGGACCCCAGCCATAAACAAACTATACAATAGGAAGAGGAAGCTACTACATGATAGAGCAAAATCCCAAAAAAGGAAGGCATCTCTGATCAGTATTAGCAAAAAACTACGGGCACTCTTAAAATCGTCTAAGGCCAGCTTCGAGAGAAAAATTGCTCAGGACACTAAGGATAATCACAAGGCTTTCTTTAGTTATGTTAGGAACCTGGGTGGGAATTCCCAGATATGCTCAGAATTACTCCAAAATGACAAAAAATACATCGAACTCACAGACATTGCCAACATCCTAGCTGACAGGTTCAGCGCAAACTTCTCCCCCCCCCCTCCCCACCAAAAGGGCAAATATCTATCCCAGCAGAGTGCTGCCTCCCTGACATCTCAGATGCTCAGGTAAGAGCCGCTCTCTCCAAAGCAAAAAACACAGCATCAATGGGACCAGACGGTGTCCCAGGCTGCGTCCTACATGAACTCCAAGAAGAGCTAAACCCAAACATAAAACTACTGTTCAATCTCAGCCTTACTACAGGATATGTACCCAAAGAGTGGCGTACAGCAACAGTGGTCCCTCTCCACAAAGGTGGTGCCTCAACAGATCCTGGAAACTATCGCCCATAAGCCTGACTAGCTTGGTCTGCAAAGCTATGGAAAGGATCATCATGGACCTCATAAATAAAGATATTGGGGACATACAGACACTGGATCCTACCCAGTTCGGCTTTGTTAAGGGCAGACCCTGCCTCTTAAACCTGGTCGATTTCTTTGAAACAGTCACCAAGGCCATTGAGGGAAGGTGGTCCACACAGCCTACCTGGACCTTGCAAAAGCCTTCGATACAATACCCCACTTGGGCATTATAGATAAGCTCACCAGCTTAAATATAAACCCCTATGTCACTAGATGAGTTGCAAACTGGCTCAAGGACAGAACCCACATGGTTAGAATTGCTGGAACCATGTCAGACTCCAAACCAGTTACAAGTGGCATCCCACAAGGCTCAGTCCTGGGACCTCTCTTGTTCGGTATATATTTCTCGGAGGTACAGGCCAACACGGAAGGACTGTGGCTGACCACGTTCACAGATGACTGCAAACTGGGCGCCATAATCGACTCTCCAGCCGACACAAGCATCCTCCAAAAGGGCCTCATAGAAACAGACAACTGGTGCCAGAGCCATGGCCTCAAGCTAAACGCCAAAAAGTGTATAGTCATCCCCTTTGGCAAAAACAAAGTGCCCACAAATTACCACATAGGTGGTAATCCATTAAGTACACAAGAAGTAATTAGGGACCTGGGGACCCAAGTTGATAGCAATCTCTCATTTGACAATGACGTGGCCAAAGTAGTTAGAAAAACATTTTATATAGCCCACCTAATCATGAAGGGATTCACATCTAGAGCAGGGGAGGTCATCGTGCCTCTTTACTCATCCCTCATCAGGCCCATAATTGAGTACAATGCCCCTTTTGGGATGTACCTTACCAGACACCTGCAGCAACTGGAAAGACCCCAAAAGTACCTCACCAAGAGGATCAAAGGGCTCAAATAGATGCCATATGCTGCCCGGTTAAAGAAACTCCAGCTCTACTCAGTGGCATACTGCCTGCTCTGAGGTGATCTGTGCCTGACGTATAAAGCCATGTCCAACCCGGAATTAATGGACATGCTGCACCTCAGAAAATCCAAATCCCATCGAGCTACGTGCTTGAGAGACTTGAACCTCAGCACTGAAATAAATAGGACATGCTGGAGGGACAGATTCATAACCCAGAGGCTCCCTTCACTCTGGAATAAAATCCCAGTCCAGGTTAGGCAGAGTCCCTCATCGACTCTCTTCAAGAGGAATCTTGATGAGTGGATGGGAGATCGTAGGTTTACCCCGGGTATCACTTCTATGTCACTGTTAGACAGAGGCACAGTATACTAACCTCAAAAAAGGGCATATCAAAATTAATTTAAAATGGGTGGCGAAAGCCAAACACACTCTGGCTAGGCTTATAAATGCCCTAGGGCAGATAGCCTAGTATGAACCTATGAACCTATAAACAATAAGCTTTCAGACAGTTATAAAAGGGTGGTATCTGAACATTGCAGTCTCTGAGAGGCCCGAGAATTATTATTATTATTATTATTATTAAGCATCCAGGAGAAGGAAAGCTGTCTGCTGAGGCACCCCATGAAAATAATGCAAATTGGGATAATCAGCTGCTAAGGCCAGCCCAGTCTTGTTCACTTCTCCTTTCAGGAGTGGGTTGGCTTGCTACTAATGAAAGAGCTTAACCCAACTATACTGCCACCACTACTAACCACAGTCAGAATTAGCTAGCTGTCTTTACATACTTTAAAATCTTGTCTGACAACTTTGTTTCTAATATTATAAACGACAAAAGAACTATCTTAACTTGCAACATTGTCTGTAGATACTGTTGATAATCAATATATTGTTATTGTATTAAAGCCAACAACCTGTAATGTTGTTTACTACTGCTGCAACTTTGTATCTCTATTTATCATGTAGATGATGTGGAGCTTTTCTCCCCGGGCATCCACTGAAAAAGGACCTGCGTCCTGTCAGAATTTCCTGGTAAACAAATGTAAATAAATAAATAAGAGCTGCTTTTACCATTGGGCCATTCACATTCCAGCATAACAATTGGTTAACCCCTGGCAGGATGCCTTAATGGATGGGAAGCTAATACAAAGTTAAAGTCAGATATATAATGGGTCACCAAGCTTCCTGTACCATCTGCTAACTTCAGACTAAAAAGACAAGGCAATTCTTTGCTGTAGTTCCCCTGCATGGGGACAACCACTACTGTACTAAAATGAGGAACTTTGTAGAGCTGGCCTTGGGCCCCTCATCAAGAAAGGATCAATGTGCAGGCACATCTCAGAAGAGGGATATAAACAGAAACCCGCTTCTTGGGCACATCTCCACCGGAGGCATTCGACTACCTCCAATTGCTTTTTTACACAACCCTCTGCAAATAAACTATTTCATACTCCTTGGACCTCAGCTGACTTGATAAAATAGATAGGATTGCCTCCATTGCACTTCCATACTGGTACTGGTAATAACCAGAAGACTTTTTACTGCAGGCAATATTAGATAAATCACTTCCTCACACAAAGTAACCATATCTCTTAATCAAGGCGCCTGCTCAGACAGACTTTAGTTTAGTATGGCTAGGTAGTTTCCTTTACTACTTCTCACATGCAAATGTACATATGAAATGCAAGATAGCAGTACTGTGTGGTACACCTTTGTGAAAGGATGAATGCTTTAGTGGTGGCTTAGTGTTATAGGTAGCAATTTCTAACTTTATTAGTAATAGGGTAGTGAAATGTTTTGTGTAACTTAGCTGGTGTATTACTAGCTACAAGCATTAAATGGCCTGTTCATGTTCTCATTTTAATTAACAGTATACTATATAATGGCTGAAAAGTCTATTTCATAATTAATAAATAATGGAAGGAAAACACAGGAATCAACAAAGAAAATATGGCATAGCTACTACCGAGTTTAAAACCAATGACACACACTTTATGCAAGTGCATAAGAGTAACTGCAAAATCTAGTAAAAAGATGGCAAATTCAGGAAGGTCACATACAAAAATAGTAACAAGTTCAAAGTCACAGCACTTGTGGCAATTGTTTACTGAATGTATTTTATTTTTATTTCTGCTCTTCACTATTCCTATATTCATAAGGAAAAATACTAACAATATAAAACAGTGAAACAGAAAATGAGAGCAGCTGCACTCGCGCATCTAACAATGTCGTTGGGAAGTTGTCTATTCTTTTCTTACGTAATTAAGATTACAAATGTGAAGAAAGTGTAAAGGAGAGTCAGTTTCCATCAACAAAACATTTTTTCTCGGACGTCTTCCCTTTCTTTTTGCATAGACTGCCTTCGCTCTTACCATGAAAAAGAAAACTCAACATTTAAGTGTGGAGAGGGTGTGTCTGAAGCATACCAGAAGACAAGAACAGTCTGCTCATTTTGGCCTCCCTCTCTTGTCCTGCTATTTTACCCCTGCAGATAACCATCTGCTATGTGTCTGTCCATCAGCTCCACTGATTGGTTCTTTGTATACTAAGTACTAGCTAAGGTTCACTGAGTGACCTCTTCCTCCTCCCTATGTTTCATTCATAAATCAAGTTCAGCTAGAAAACATTGAACATTTTATACCACAGAACCATGAAAGTATGCTCTCTCAATTCTGCCTTTATTCTCAAATGAACAGTGAATTACAGGGTAAATCCTTGCATTATAGATAATCAGTTATTCAATATTCTGTTAAAAAAACTGCTATAAAATGTTTGTTTTGGAGTCTTTAGAAAACAACGCTGTGACATCATAGTGCAAAGGAACCAATAAGTGCAGCAAAGCAGAGATGAAGGGGCAACGGAAAACTGGCAACAAATCAGAACAGATGCAGATACACCTAAACACATAAGAAAATATAAGTGCATTAATATGGCAGATAGTTTGTTCTGAACAGTAAAATATAGGATACAACTTAAAATGATTACAGTTAAATGTGGCACACAACTTAGTAAAAAAAAAAAAAGTGAGTAAGGCAGGGGTATGGAGAAAACTAGTAAATAAAAAGATTATTAAAAGATAGACTTTATCCGTTTCTAATCACTAGGGGTTATATGTAGATCATTTTACCAAGTCACAAAAATGTAAGGATCATAAAAACATGAAAGCAATTCAGTAACAGCAGAAGCCTCATTCCAAGGTAAAAGTAGTCATTTATTTTTATAGGACACACATCAGCTCCGGAATACTTGAGGGAAAGGGTTCTTAATTCAGTGCTACCTAACATTAGTGCAACACTTGACTCTGAACTAGGGTTCATGCATATACGTAATCTGTGGTACTGGCCATATGATGAAGTGCTTTGCCCATGCAGACTGCCTGCTCTGTTCCAGCTGACCTATGCTGACCTTTGATAAGCACTTTCTTTCTGTCTTATTTCGCACCACTTACCCTGAATTGTCTTGATCATGCAAACACTGATTTATTCATTTTGTTTTACATTTTATTTTAAATTTGTTTACTGGGATAGTTCAACTGGGCAATAAAATCCCTTTTCAGTGGAGGCCTATGGAGAAAAGCTTCAATACTAAAGTAAGAAATAGTTACAAAAGTTACAATACAGCATATCAGCAAAGCTACAATACCATTATACACATACTATATAAACAATATAACAAAAGGACCAAAAAGAAGACTATAAAGTCATGAACTGTACTGACAAAATAAATCAGAATATAAAGACCAGCAGCAAGAAAAAATACAGAAAAGATTACTGTAATTAGAACAGAATACATTATTCATACAAAAAAAATAAAGTAGAAAAGAAAACAGGTGAAATAATAAATACGAGTATAGAGATATTAGATGTAAGCAAGGGGAAAAAAGGTAGTAAAGAACATCAGAAAAATGTGAAGAGAGGAAAACAGATGTTAAAATATAAATGGACAGCAGTAAACAGAAGGGTATAAAAAGCTGAGGAAGAAAGCATTTAGAAAGTCTTGGTTGTGATGATTTTTATGCAATAACAATCTAAGAAATGATTAACTGATAGCAAATTGTGATAAGATATGTTTGAGCAACTAAGGATGTACTTCACCTATTTTTTTCTTTGGTTACATTCAAAAATTATGCAACATCAGCTCTGTGCCAGTCCACTTCTGTCTGTATTTTTTCCAGTGCTATAATGAATGGCTATTTGTTAAGTATACTGAAACTCCTGCAGGATTTCATCATCAGACACTTGGGTACGTTTTTGCTTGGTCTCACTTCTGTGTCACTTTTTGTTGGATGCTTCCTCAAAATAATACTCTGTAAATGAATGTGTGCTTATTTATGTTATCTGAGTTCTCATAACAGTATTTTGAGTCACTGTCACTTATTTCTGCTTGCAGACTATATAAACAAAATGATCACCTTTTTTTCTCCCCTTAGTTGTTGTTGGACAAAATAGTAAGCTTAAGTTACCTAGAGCTGTAGTTTTAATCCTTACAGCTGTTGCTAATTAAGAAAAAGTATGCTATAGCTGTTTTGTGATTACTACAGTATGTTAGAATTTCCCCACTACTTGTTTTAAAACAAAAAATTACCTTTCCTTTAACTTCCTAACTACCTTCAACCCAGACTATTTTGTTGATTTTTTTTTGGTCCAAAGCACACTGACTGGCTGTACCCGCTCCATTTGCCCTCATTTTCTCTACACCCCTCCCCCCATTTCCCACACACCTCTACTATGCCTAAACTTATTTCCAAATAGCCACTCCCCTAAATAAAGCAATCCAATCACAACAAAGAAAAATCCATATTTGTATCATACCAATTATCCAATTACATTGTATCATACTAACTCCCATATATCACACTCCTCTTACTTAACTACCTGCTACTTACGACTTTTAATGTAATGTCAAAACCAGACAAAATAATAGTTTTAAATCCTTATGTCAAAACTCAGTTATAACTAAATTATTCCTACCCATGCATAACATTATTACTGTAACTTATACAGATCAGAAACATGAATAGTAAGTAATATGGTAACGTGATGTTCATCGATCCTGCTATATCTATTATGGCTCACATAACCTCTTATCATGCAGAACGTAACATACAATCTGCGTACACTACCCCCTTCCCAGATCCACTACAATTAAAGCATACACATTTCATAATAGCACCAACTATCTAGTAATCCACAAACAAAACCATGTACCATTTACCTTACTCACACAACAATCATATCTTAATGTTAAACAGAAATAAGTTTATATAAAAATACTTAACATTTATAGTTCACACGGCATCATCACAGCTCATACTTGGTGGGGATATTTACCCCAACCCCAGCCACCAAACCAATGCAACCCATCTAGATCTTCACACCCCAACCCAACCCCAACTATTAACTCTCCCCAGAAAAGGTAGTGATTTACTACTACTTAATATAAATCTCAGAAGCAGCATGAACAAAATCCAAGATCTGCATGCCACCCTGCTCTATATACTCCAGATATAGCCCTTATAACAAAAACCTGGCTAAAACCACACATATCTAGCAATGAAGTACTTTCCCCAGGATACAATATACATACATAAAGGGGTGGTGGTGTCATCTTTCTATACAAAAACACACTCAATTTACAAACTTTAGAACTAACCATGCCAAACTTTACCACCACCAAAATACTGTTTACTAAACAATTAATCTAAAGAAACATCAAAATGTAGTGGGAGCTTGCATCCCATCTGGGAATAATCTGACTGCTTTAGAACACATCCTAAATTGGACAGCAACATCTGTGCCTCAGGAAACGATAATGTGAGAGTTTAATGTGAACTGGCTCTCCTGGAACTTTCAAAATCCCACTGACCACATTAACCTACACAGTTTCTCACAAACAATCCAAACTTGTACTACAAAAGACAAAACATAAAAACAAACATTCAATCCTGGAATGGATAATTACAAACAGGTGAAATGTATCACTACACACTGGCCGTCTCCCAGAGAGCCTCAGTGACCATTTTCCAACTTACATTCTTGGACACCAAATAAATTCACAAAAACTTGCCCCCTACCACTAAATCCAAGATAAGAAAAAAATCCCCAAGACTTTATAACTAGTTTAAAAAAATGCAACTGGGTACCACTCAAAAATCTCCCTTTAGATATTACAGCTGAATACTTAAACTCACCCTTTCTCAATATCCTAAACACATCCCTCCCCAAGAATAAGTTGGATATAAATCTAAAAAACATATTAGCCTGCACAAAATAAATTACTGTAGCACTATTCAGTCAAAAAAAAAGAATCCCATAAATTTTCTGGGCTGCCATCAATAAATCCTACAGGCAGGACAAACTAGCACTCTCTCCCAACATTTACCGATACTAAAGACAACACAGCCTCACAATTTAACAGATACTTCACTGAATCCATAACAGTCCTCACAAACAATAATTGCTCTTTCCCTACCCAGAGTCACATAGTACCCACACTTGATTCCAATAACTTCTCTTTCTAACCTGCACAAATAAACACCATAGTTAAATATCTCAAAGGCTTAAACCTTCTATACTTGCTGCCAACCATCTACCAGACTAATATAGAAAAATTGCAGCAGAAGCAATATCCTATCTAGTATCCATAGTGATAAATTGATCCATTTCAGAACAAGTCCCTAAAATTTAGAAAGTATCATACAACATCCCTCTACATAAAGGTGGAAACTCAATAGAATTATCAAATTACCGACCAACAGCTATACTAACAAAAAATATCTAAAATAAGTGAGAGGTGCATCCATTCCCAAATCTTAAACTATCTAATAACCAACAATCTTGTATCCTACTCTCAGCATGGTTTCCCACCCTAATCATAGTACTTCCACCACCCTTGTTAACTTTACCAACATTAGCCACCTTCAAAATGAAGGCAATTTAGTTTCCTCCATCTTTCATAATACGTCCAAAGCTTTTGATTCTCTCATTCTAAACTCTTAACTACACTTTCAGAACTTAAATGTAGCCATTCTGCACTTACTCGGTCCCAGCAATATCTAACTGGTCACCAGCAAGCTGTAAAATGGCAACAAACTCTTTCTTCACTACTGCCTGTTACCTTGGGAGTACCACAGGGATCTATTCTGGGTCCTCTCTCTTTTTTATTGTATTTACTATCTTCATACTGCCACCCCACTTACCTCCATAGTTCAATATGCAGATGATTCCACCCTGATTTGTGCCACCCCAACACTACAAAAACTCCAAAAAAACTCACCCAGCAGTCATTCAGTGCAGTGAAATTTGGCTAAACAATGCACAACTTATACTTGACCTTAACAAAACAAACCTCATGCTCTCCTATCCAGCTAGAGCTGAAGACCCCCGCCCACCATTCAATATATCATTATCAAACCATACAATTATTTCTCCAATTTCCCAAACAAAATTACTTGGCGTGGTCATTGACCATAATATGAAATTCAAACATACACATCACAGACATTAAAAAAGTTCACAAAAAAAACTAGGAACCCTGTACGGAAATTGGTTCTAAACAAATCTTCAAAGGCCACTATAGCAAGAACCCATCTTTTCTCTCTACTATCTGCCTCACAAATTCTCACAAATATTAAGAAATCAGACCTAGGAAAACTCTAAACGTACTATAGTAAAATTGCACCAAATTTCAGATCCCATCATTGTTTGGCTTTAAAACAATTGTGGCTCAAACTGCCAAATCTCCTTCCTTATAATCAACTCACCTTCGCCCAGCAAATACTAAATCAGCCATAAAAAGCATCAGTACCCTACTAATACACTGCTCCAGTAATAAGGTACAGAGTTCCACTAACAAATTCTTCTTAAATATATCCAAACCTAACAATGCAGCTGGAGTTTCATTTTACTCAAGCTACATAGCCAAAGCTTGGAATTTCCTGCCATTAAACATCAGAAAACTTACAACTTAAAAAAATTGTCAGATTACCTACCCGAATCCTGGACCTGCTCTTGCACAAACCCTGGTTAGGAAACAGATGTCTTAAAGCAGCTAAAAGAACACAACCTGTAATTTTTGTATTTGAATACTATACCCCTACTACGCATATGTACACTTAACTTGCTTGTTTTCTTTTTTTTTTTGTTTTGTTTTTTTACCTTCAGTCACAGCACTGCTATTCTTTATATTCCTACCTAGACTATATGATTGTCTTAGTGACATGTATAACATGTATTTTTCATTTTGCGCTTGTATCCGAGATTGAATCAATATTTGTATCTGTACATTGTATAAGTATTGTACTGTTATTTATAAATGCGGAGCTTTTCTTCTCTGACTTCCACTGAAAAAGGACATTTCGTCAAGTCGGACTTTTCCGGTAAACAAATGTAAAATAAAATATGCTGCTGCTACATCTCCAGGCCATCTGCATTTAAGTGTCCCTGCATTATCCTTGGCATGTCCTCTAATGAGGTTCCTCCTAACACAGTCCAAACTCTAATTCTACTTTCATGAACAGGTCAGCAATCAGATCAGGGAATTGAGGAACAGTAAAATGTTAGATGTTTGATATGGCATTATCTAAGGGACTCCAGTGCTAACTTACGCTTCGCCACCCTATATCACCTTATTCATGTGTGCTAACCCTAACTTTACCCCTGCAAACACAGACCCTACACATTAAATGTCTTTTCTTTAACAGTACCAATAAATAAGATAGACGGTGGTACAGCAGTAGCGTCGTTGCCTCACAGCAAGAGGTTTTCCTGTTCGATTCTTGGCTGGAGTGCCTTCTGTGTGGAGTCGGCATGTTCTCCCCACGGTTGAGTGGCCTCCGAAAGACACGTGTGAATAGGCATGCCTTCACCAAAGGTTGGGCATCGGGCTGGCAACACGGCACCATAAAAAAATCTACTGCCAATCATTAGCTGACCGGAGTTCCGCTGTGGCGACCCCTAACCGGGAAAAGCCGAAAAGACAAACAACCAATAAATAAGATAGACACACTATACATGCAACTACATAATCACAACACTAAAGTTATCACATTTAACAGCTCCTGTTCTAACCCACTAATGCTCACGCATTTTACATGCACACAATGCTAAAACGTATCTTATAAATGAAAACTTCAGCATTACTCTCCAGTCCCACTTACCTAATTCCATATCAAACAATTCCACACTTCCTGCACTCAACAAACCCTACATGTGATTACATGCAACTCCAAGAATGGCATTCAACATACAGTCATACATGTGTCTACATTCATGAAAGGGTGGGTATATCTAGGAATCTTCTTTAAATCTAGTCTGGGATGCCCTGGGACATTATTTCCAACAATAGACTGTTGGGTTTACTGTAAGAAACACAGTATTATACAATCCCAGCTCAGACCCAGTCAGGCCATTTAAGAGTATGGCAATAGATAGCCCAGGTACACGAACATAATCCTTACACCATTTATCAACAAAACATTTGAAGAGCTCCAAGCTGTCAGCACCTCATACATACACTGGCAGTGAATTTCATATTCTTCCTGCTCTTAACTGAAGTTCCAACCTCAGGGAGCTTAACAAAAAAGTTACTGTTCTTGGTATTGATATTATGGTGACGGTACAAAACACCAAAGCAGCAGCCAGTATCTCATTTTTTAGGCATTTAAAGTCTGAGATTAAGCCCCCACTCCCACCCCCACATAGATACGTGATTAATGGAATTTGATGAAAGCTGTTCCAGTCTTTTCTATAACCAATTTAGTTAAGCACAAGAACCTGCCTGGAAAATATCCCCCTCCATTCTCCAAGGCATATGGTTAGCGAGTAGTTTTATTGTCAAAACGCAGTACCATGTACTTCTTTGCATCTTTGAATAGAGCTGCATACCAATATTGGCAAACCATTGAAAATTGTATCTAAATACAGTAGGAAAGCATGCTGTTCATTAATATTTGAAATTATCCTCCCTACTTTAGTACTGTTGGCAAATTTACTAAGCCAGATATTATCACGATAGAAATATAGACATGTACCAGGGAATGAGGACCATAATAGTAAGAATAAACAAAATTTATTTGAAATCATAGTAACTATAGTGTAAAATATTTTTTTATTTTTGTTGCAGGTCTTACCATTATAAACACATTTAGACCATCATAAATGCATCCACATGCTTAGTGTACTAATTATTAACCAAAACAGGGTAGCAATAGGCATCTCCTTATCCAGGATGGTTTATCCATAAAGGTGATGCCTGAATAAATACATTTTGTCAAGACTGGTTAAATCCCACAATCACCCATAATCATCCTTGTAGTTGTAACAATTTTGCAATGGGTCTATTTAAAAAGAAGGCTTACGAATATTTAACTAAATTCATTATGCAGCAGAATTTCCTTCAAGCAGAGTAGCGCAAAGGATGGAGTTGCCCTAGGTGCATGGTGTTATAAGGCACAAATGACAGGTGCTAATGGTGTGGGAGCATTCAAAGGTGTGTACTAGGCTAATGGCCCTGGGGCCTTTACAAGCCTAACCCATTTTGTCACCACATATAATTTATTGAGTAACAAGATCTGGAACATAGTGAGATATTATTGGAAATTTTTAAGAAGTGATAGAGTTCTGGGTAAATTACTTCCTGCTAATCATAAAATTGCTTACAAAAGGGGTCAAAGTTTAGGTGATATGTTAGTGAGAGCATATTATATATGCCCTACTGACAAGTTGAAATTTTCACTAAATACTTTTGGCACTGTACCTTGCTATACTTGTACTGTGTGCCCTTTTATAAAATTAACATTTGATAAAATAAATAATAAAATATTTGTACCAATCAAATTGTTTTCTTGTTTCACTGAAGGGGTTATTTATTGTCTTAAATGTCCATGTAATCTTTTCTACATTGGAGAAACTAAGAGAAAATTTAGGGTTAGATTTCAGGAACATGTTTGTGATATTAGGAGGGGGGCAATATAAAATTCAGTTGCATCACATTTCTTAGAATTTCATAACAGTAATGCAGATTTATTACAGGCAACCATTTTAGAGCAGATTTTTGTTAAAAAAGGTGATAAGCTATTAAAAAATATGTTACTGTATAAAGAATCTATTTTCATATTAAAATATAATACATTATCACCGAATGGTTTAAATATGGAAATTAATTGGAAATATTTATTGTAATTTATGTTTTTGTCTAATTATGTTTCTTTTTTTTCTTTATTTATGAAGTGGAGTCTCTTTAAATGTTATATTGATTAATTGATTGATTAACTTTTAGTGGTATATAAGGGAGTGGTTTTGTTTCATTATTTTGTACTCATTGAAGGCTGTGGTAGCCGAGGCGCTAAGTCTTGTTTTAAGAATAAACCTTTTCTACGTGGAATCCTTGTTGTTTTGTCATCATCTTCGGTCTTTTTAGACCTTTTCGTTGATTGCTTGGTAACCCATAGAAGTGCCCTGGCATTGTGCCGCCCGTCATTAGTTCCCAGTGCCTCTATTAAGTAGAGCCATTGGAGTGATCCCAGGGTGAACTTTCTATTTCCCATCCAACGATCAAGATTTCGCTTGGAGAGGGCTAGTGCTCTGCTTGGCATGTATGGGAAGTCTATTCCAGAGTATGGATAGTATCTGGGTTATGAACTTGTCCCTCCAGCATGTTTAGTTGATTGTGGTAATGAGGTTGAGGGCTCTGGAGCATGGGGTGCAGAGGGATTGGGATTTCTTTAGATGCAGCATTTCTAACAGAGCTGGGTCAGACATGGCTTTGTAAGTCAAGCACAGATCGCCTCTTAGTAGACGATATGAGAGAGAATAGCTGGAGTTTTTCTGAGTCTGTCCATGTAGGACATGTGCTTAAGGCCTAGGATCCTCTTCGTGAGGTACTTTTGTGGCCTCTCCAACTGTTGCAGGTGTCTAAGTGAGGTACATGCCAAATGGGACATTATACTCTATGATTGGTCTAATAAGGGAAGAGTAGAGAGAAACTATGACCTCTTTCTTCCTGGATGCAAAATCCTTGGTAATGAGATGTGGCACATAGGACTTTCTGACCGTAATGGCAATTTGGTGGTCGAAGGAGAGATTGCTGTCAATCTGTGTCCCCAGATATCTTATAACACCTCCAGTGTTCAGTGGACTCCCATTGATGTGGTAATTAGTGGGAAATGAGTTTTTCCCAAAGGGGATGACAACGCATTTTTTGGCATTAAGCTTAAGGCCATGGTTTTGACACCAGTCATTGGTCTTAGTGAGGCCTTTCTGTAGGATGTCCGCATCACTTGGCTCCCAGCTTGCAGTTTGCAAATTTGGTCAGCCAGAGTCCCTCCATGTTGGCCTGGACTTCTGAAAAGTAGATGCCAAACAGGAGAGGACCAATACCTGTGGGACTCCACTCGTGACTTGTTGGCAGTCTGACATGGAGTCTTCTACTTTCACACTGTGGGTTCTGAGAACCAATTTGAAACCTACCGAATGATATAGGGGTCGATGCCTAGTTTGCAGAGTTTATCAAGAATTCCTGAGTGAGGAATGATATCAAAGGCCTTGGCCAGATTGAGGTAGGCTGTATGAACTTGCCTTACCTTCATCCACCGTTCCAGTGACTGACTCAAAGTCGTCAACCAGGTTGAGCAGGCATGATCTACCTTTCACAAAACCAAATTGCATGGGATCTAGAGTTTGGAGATTCCCTATATCCTTGTTAGTTAGGTCCATGATGATACACTCTATAGCCTTACATATCAGACTCATCAGGCTAATGGGGCAATAATTTCCATGGTCTGTAGTCGCTCCTCCTTTATGGAGAGGGATGACTGTAGCAGTGCTCCATTCATTAGGGACAAAGACTGAGGTGAGGCTGTGAGTGAACAGAGCATACAGATGTGGTGCCAGTTCACTTTGTAATTCATGTGGAACAGGTCCAGGAATGTTGCCGGGTCCTCCCATGGAAGCTGTATTCTTGGCCTTAAGCTTTAACCTGTGCTGCAGTAATGTTGGGTGCCTGGCATTCTTCCGGTATCATTCCAGAAATGAATGCCAGTACTACACTTGTGGTCAGGACTGAAGTCCTTTGTGTGTGGTTATATAATATAATAGCAGCAAGAAGTTTGTTATATTTTAAA